>NC_080546.1:7966019-8198519 GCF_028640845.1 Ahaetulla prasina | reverse complement strand
TTAGTGATGTTTCGAAGTTACAATTATATTGAAAATAATGACTTATAATTAATCTTTGCACTTACGACTGTTAGAGCATCTTCATGGTCATGTGATGAAAATTCAGGGACTTGGGAACTGAGTCATGTGATCCAGACAGCTCTCAACAAGCAGAGTCAATGAGAGAAGATGAATTTTCTTAATGACCACATGATTACATTAACCTGCAGTGATTCTCTGAACATCACTGTCCGGATGCTCTTCCTGATGCCTATGCCGTGTTCACAGCAGACAATTACTCATTGTACTCACAGAGATAAAAATCTGTCACCACCAAGGATTGAACTAACAGCCCCCTGATTGTGAGGCGAGAGATCCACCTCTAGGCTACCCCTTTGCTTGCACCAAACAAATGATAAGTACTGGGACAAAACTTCCATCTCAAAATGCATTGAGTATCAAATTTGCTGAGTTTCACAGCTGTGGAATACCAAGTTACCGCTCTAGTTAGAACGATCTCACAGTGCTTATGTGATTAGCTTCACAGATTTCTCATTTTCTCGTAGATTAGTATTGTCATTGCCAAGCCAAGAGTTGGCATAAAAGAGAATATAGACAACTTAGTCAAGAAGAACTGGCTATAGAGAAAGATGTGTAAGATCTTCCATTGAGGACCTGTATACTGCAGGAATCAAGAAGAGGGCCGTGAAAATATTTACAGATCCCTCGCATCCTGGACTTAAACTGTTTCAACACCTACCCTCAAAACGACGCTATAGAGCACTGCACACCAGAACAACTAGACACAAGAACAGTTTTTCCCCGAACGCCATCACTCGGCTAAACAAATAATTCCCTCAACACTGTCAAAATATTTACTAAATCTGCACTACTATTAATCTTCTCATAGTTCCCATCACCAATCTCTTTCCACTTATGACTGTATGACTGTAACTTTGTTGCTTGTATCCTTCCATTTTATATTGATATTGTTTCCTGATTGCTTATTTGTTCCCTATGACTATCATTAAGTGTTGTATCACTAAGTGTTAAATTTGTATCCTATGACTATCATTAAGTGTTGTAAGTGTTGTACCTGTATGAAGGCATCTTTTCTTTTATGTACACTGAGAGCATAAGCACCAAGACAAATTCCTTGTGTGTCCAATCACACTTGGACAGTAAAATTTTTTATTCTATTCTATTCTATTCTTTCTTCCCTAATTCTATTCTATTCCATTCCATTCCATTCCATTCCATTCCATTCCATTCCATTCCATTCTATTCTATTCTATTCTTTGAAACAGTTCAGCTAATTTTGCTTCCCATGGGATGAGAGCAGTCCCAAAGCTCCTTATATATCCTGTGGAAGGACCCCACCCTTCCCTTTGATGATGCCGCCTCTCTAATCTTCTGAAGCGTGGGTCAAGCCAAGCTTGATTATTATTATTATCAACTGGGTCTGAAGGCGTAGCCTGGGGAAGGGAGGAATCAGGGGATGACGGCCTCATTACGTCCTCTGACTGGTCTGGTTCTGGCTCCTGGAGCCGGGCCAAAGGAATCGGTGCTCCCAAAGTAAGCCTTACCGGCCCTTCCCCCTCACTCTTGGAGTCACTTTCGGGCATGGGGCCAGGTTTGGGGGCTGGAGTCACAACATTAGATTTTGGGTTGGGATTAGGTCTACAGCTCAATTTAGGATTAGGGTTATGGATAGGATTTGGGTTAGGGTTAGGGTTAGGGCTAGGGCTAGGGCTAGGGCTAGGGCTAGGGCTAGGGCTAGGGCTAGGGCTAGGGCTAGGGCTAGGGCTAGGGCTAGGGCTAGGGCTAGGGCTAGGGCTAGGGCTAGGGTTAGGGTTAGGGTTAGGGTTAGGGTTAGGGTTAGGGTTAGGGTTAGGGTTAGGGTTAGGGTTAGGGTTAGGGTTAGAGTTGGGGTTAAATTGGATTGTGCAGATTGTCCTCCACTCAGAACCATTTATTAGTGATGTTTCGGGTTACAATTATATTGAAAATAATGACTTATAATTAATCTTTGCACTTACGACTGTTAGAGCATCTTCATGGTCATGTGATGAAAATTCAGGGACTTGGGAACTGAGTCATGTGATCCAGACAGCTCTCAACAAGCAGAGTCAATGAGAGAAGATGAATTTTCTTAATGACCACATGATTACATTAACCTGCAGTGATTCTCTGAACATCACTGTCCGGATGCTCTTCCTGATGCCTATGCCGTGTTCACAGCAGACAATTACTCATTGTACTCACAGATAAAAATCTGTCACCACCAAGGATTGAACTAACAGCCCCCTGATTGTGAGGCGAGAGATCCACCTCTAGGCTACCCCTTTGCTTGCACCAAACAAATGATAAGTACTGGGACAAAACTTCCATCTCAAAATGCATTGAGTATCAAATTTGCTGAGTTTCACAGCTGTGGAATACCAAGTTACCGCTCTAGTTAGAACGATCTCACAGTGCTTATGTGATTAGCTTCACAGATTTCTCATTTTCTCGTAGATTAGTATTGTCATTGCCAAGCCAAGAGTTGGCATAAAAGAGAATATAGACAACTTAGTCAAGAAGAACTGGCTATAGAGAAAGATGTGTAAGATCTTCCATTGAGGACCTGTATACTGCAGGAATCAAGAAGAGGGCCGTGAAAATATTTACAGATCCCTCGCATCCTGGACTTAAACTGTTTCAACACCTACCCTCAAAACGACGCTATAGAGCATTGCACACCAGAACAACTAGACACAAGAACAGTTTTTCCCCGAACGCCATCACTCGGCTAAACAAATAATTCCCTCAACACTGTCAAACTATTTACTAAATCTGCACTACTATTAATCTTCTCATAGTTCCCATCACCAATCTCTTTCCACTTATGACTGTATGACTGTAACTTTGTTGCTTGTATCCTTCCATTTTATATTGATATTGTTTCCTGATTGCTTATTTGTTCCCTATGACTATCATTAAGTGTTGTATCACGAAGTGTTAAATTTGTACCCTATGACTATCATTAAGTGTTGTAAGTGTTGTACCTGTATGAAGGTATCTTTTCTTTTATGTACACTGAGAGCATATGCACCAAGACAAATTCCTTGTGTGTCCAATCTCACTTGGCCAGTAAAAAATTCTATTCTATTCTATTCTATTCTTTCTTCCCTAATTCTATTCTATTCTATTCTATTCTATTCTATTCTATTCTATTCTATTCTATTCTATTCTATTCATTCTTCCCTAATTCTATTCTATTCTATTCTATTCTATTCTATTCTATTCTATTCTATTCTATTCTATTCTATTCTATTCTATTCTGTTCTGTTCTTTCTTCCCTTATTCTATTCTATTCTATTCTGTTCTGTTCTGTTCTGTTCTGTTTTTTCTTCCCTAATTCTATTCTATTCTATTCTATTCTATTCTATTCTATTCTATTCTGTTCTGTTCTGTTCTGTTCTTTCTTCCCTTATTCTATTCTATTCTATTCTATTCTATTCTATTCTATTCTATTCTATTCTATTCTATTCTATTCTATTCTATTCTATTCTATTCTATTCTCTCTCACTTCATCCTCCCAGGATGTTCCTACTTTGGTTTTATCAGGACCAAACTTATCATCATTAACTGAAGAGGAAAGAATTTTCTTGTAGAATGACTTTTATTTTTTCTTCCCAAATGGTTGTTGCATGGAACCCTGTCTCAATTGCACAGATGGGTGGCATTGAAGAGGGCTGTATGGGTAATCAGTAAACGGATGGCGAATCACCAAATGGCTTCAAATCAGTTCAGATGGTTTTCACAGCAGAATAGATATAGAGCTCATTCCAAATCCATTTGGAACATTGAATTGAGGTGATCCAGTTCACTGGTTCAATTTGGACACCTGAATTCAGCGAGAACTCATTCGGCGTTGATCTTTTAAAATCCTCCAAAAATCCAACAGGACCAAAAATCAGAACTGAATTACAGAGCCATTTTTTGCCTGGTCTTTGCACTTTATAAATTCCCCAAGTCTACCTAAAATCAGGCGTGAAGACCCATTTTAAATGAAGGGGAGGGGGAGGGGAAGAAGCCTCCTAAATTCAAAATCTGTGGACTTTCCCCCCCACCCTTCCTGTTCTAAAGTTGCTTTTTCAAAAGGTAACTGGACTTCCTTGAAGACGTTTTGCTTCTCGTCCAAGAAGCTTCTTCAGTTCTGATGGAATGGTGGAAGATGGAAGGATTTATATTCCTTGCGGTCATAAAAATAGAATAGAATAGAATAGAATAGAATAGAATGGAATGGAATGGAATGGAATGGAATGGAATGGAATGGAGTGGAGTGGAGTGGAGTGGGGTGGGGTGGGGTGGAGTAGGGTGGGAGGGGCCATTCACCGTCCACCTTTTTCTTTACTCCTGAGTTGGCCCTTGTTCCTTCTCCTGGCAGCTCTGCGCATGCACACATCGGGAACAGGCTCCAGCTGTTCTTCAGCCCCACTTACCTCAGACTCCGAAGGTAGCTCATAGCTGTCGGACGGACCTGGCCCCATCTCTGCCTCCAACGCAGAGCACTCATCATAGCCTTCCCCAGACTCCAGGACTGGCCCATGTTCCTCCCCAACCTCCTCACTGTCCGAGTCTGCCACCAGCTCCACGGGCCGCTGGCAGGCCACAACAGGGAGCAACTGTGGTCCATCTCAATGTTTTCTGAAACAGATTTTCATGCCCTCGTTACTTCCCATCTGGATAACTGCAATGCTCTCTACATGGGTCTCCCCTTGAAGAGCACCAGGAGGCTCCAACTGGTACAGAATGCGGCCGCGCGGGGGATTGAGGGAGCTTCCCATAGCTCCCATGTAACACCTCTCCTGCGCAGGCTGCACTGGTTGCCAGTGGTCTTCCGGGTGCGATTCAAGGTTCTGGTTATCACCTTTAAAGCGCTCCATGGCATGGGACCGGGATATTTACGGGACCGCCTACTGCCGTTGGTAACCTCCCATCAACCTGTGCGCTCCCATAGAGAGGGCCTCCTCAGGGTGCCATCGGCCAGACAATGTCATCTGGCGACCCCCAGGGGGAGAGCGTTCTCTGTGGGAGCTCT
Organism: Ahaetulla prasina; assembly: GCF_028640845.1. NCBI lineage: Eukaryota > Metazoa > Chordata > Lepidosauria > Squamata > Colubridae > Ahaetulla > Ahaetulla prasina. The sequence continues at coordinate 8,193,454 of NC_080546.1, read as the reverse complement.
GGCCCTGTGGAATTGGGCTACGACTTCTCCCTGATTAGATTAGATTAGAAGATTAGATTAGATTAGAATTTTTATTGGCCAAGTGTGATTGGACACACAAGGAATTTGTCTTGGTGCATATGCTCTCAGTGTACATAAAAGAAAAGATACGTTCATCAAGGTACAACATTTACAACACAATTGATGATCAATATATCAATATAAATCATAAGGATTGCCAGCAAGAAGTTATAGTCATACAGTCATAAGTGGAAAGAGATTGGTGATGGGAACTATGAAACGATTAATAGTAGTGCAGATTCAGTAAATAGTCTGACAGTGTTGAGGGAATTATTTGTTTAGCAGAGTGATGGCCTTCGGGAAAAAACTGTTCTTGTGTCTAATTGTTCTGGTGTGCAGTGCTCTATAGCGTCGTTTTGAGGGTAGGAGTTGAAACAGTTTATGTCCAGGATGCGAGGGATCTGCAAATATTTTCACGGCACTCTTCGGACCTTTAAGTGCGAGCTCAAAACCTTCTTTTATCACCAAGCAGGGCTGGCCTGATACAATTTTAATTGAATGTTTTAATGGGTTTTAATGGGTTTTTAAGGGGAATAATTTATTAATAATTTTATTCAATTTTTAAAAAATTCTTAGCTTATTGAATTTAGATTTTTAATGGTTATTGTATTTTAAACTTTTTTCGATATTTATGTTTTATTTTTGCTGTACACCGCCCTGAGTCTTCGGAGAAGGGCAGTATAAAAATACAAATAATAAATAAATAAATAAATTCTTCTGATTCGATGATGAACAGCACGCATAATGTCAGATCCTGCTAAACTTCAGGCACAGCCATTGATGAAGGATGCTGGAAATTCTAACTCTCCAATTATGACTGAATGAAAGTTACCTCCTGTTGTGTTGTTAAATCCAAGACCTGTATTTATTGTCACTGGTTTCTTGGAAGGAAGAAACGGAACATTTTTTTAAAAAAAAAACCTTCAGCTTCAGAGATTTTGTGTTCTCTGTTAGTTAAGCGAAGGAAGGAGGAATGACTTGGCAACTCTTAAACAGTTTTAACATGGAAAGGCCTGTCGAATTTGTCAATCAGGTTTTAGATAAACTATGCAGTGAAACTCTTACTCATACGCTATAAAAGAGCATGAAAGGCTTTCATTTCTCGTGACACATTCCTCAGCTGAAAATTATGGGTGTTTTTTTTCCCCCCTTTCAAAAGCTGGTCATTTTCTTTCTTTTTTGGATGGCTTTCACTCTTTAATTTGAAATTTTTCCCCCCTTGTTCAAATTATGCTTATTGCGGAAGTTGAATGAAGCCACCGACTAAAAGCCAAATGACAGACTGGAACAGAAGCACTATCCAGAAGCTTCGTATGGTCACACAACCAAACATGATCGTTAAAGAGTTCCAAGGACATCGCCCAAACTACAGCATGAAACTTGCAATTTTGCAACTTGTGTTGTACTCAGTGTCAACATTCTGGCTGACGAACCCAACCACAGCAAGCACGGTCGAGACCATCCAATCTCTGAATGCAGAACTTTATCGAGTACATCATTTCGGCACCGATGAGGGCAAAACCGGATCTAGCTAATTTCCGCACAAACCCACATCATCAACGTTTAGGATTCTCCCTCCCCCTATTAGAGCAGGTCGCATTTTCCAATTGACTCTCTTTGTATTGTTATGAGAAAAAAAGCATTTGGCTCTGGCAAACACCTGCTAAAGTGCCCTTGGCTCTCATAGCTCGTCCTCTTGATGTCTGGAACATGTGCCATGGATTAGGCTGAATTCTTCCAGGTGTTTCCGTTTCCTCCAAATGCAAACGGAAATGGAATCTGGCTTCTCAGGATGCTCCTGGTTTTTTTTTTTTTGGGAATGAGGGATGCTGGGAAGATGACCCTTAAAAGGGCTCAGTCTCAATAAAGATTCATGTTTGGCCACTAGGTGGAGCTCAAGATACGTTACAGAACAACAATAGCAATAAAAAATACATACCCTGTATAAAAATACACTACAGTTGTTAAGTTAGTAACATGTTTGTTTAAGTAGATCTGGCTTCCCCATTGACTTTGCTTGTCAGAAGGCCGCAAAAGGGGATCACGTGATCCTGGGAAACTGCAACTGTCATAAATACATGCCAGTTGCCAAGCCTCTGACTTTTGATCACGTGACCATGGGGCTGCTGCAACGGTCGTAAGTGTGAAAAATGGCCATAAGTCAGTTGTAACTTCGAAAGGTCACTAAATGAACTGTTGTAAGTCGAAGACTACCTGTATTTGACCTGGGTTCTGCTTGGATCATAAATGGGGCTGCATCCTCAGAGGAATTATTGAGTCTGTCATCTGCACCTCTATAACTGTCTGGTTTGGTTCTGCAACCCAACAAGACAGACACAGACTTCAGAGGATCATTAGAACTGCAGAAAAAACAATTGCTACCAACCTGCCTTCCATTGAGGGTCTGCATACTGCAAGAGTCAAAAAGAGGGCTGTGAAAATATCTACAGATCCCTCGCATCCTGGACATAAACTCTTTCAACTCCTACCCTCAAAAGGACGCTACAGAGCACTGCACACCAGAACTAGACACAAGAACAGTTTTTCCCCGAACGCCATCATTCTGCTAAACAAATAACTCCCTCAACACTGTCAAACTATTTACTAAATCTGTACTACTATTAATCTTCTCATCGTTCCCATCGCCCATCTCCTCCCACTTATGACTGTAACTTTGTTGCTTGTACCCTTACGATTTATATTTATATTGATTGTTTCCTGATTGCTTATTTATACCCTATGGCTATCATTAAGTGTTGTACCTTATGATTCTTGACGAATGTATCTTGTCTTTTTATGTACGCTGAGAGTGTATGCACCAAAGACAAATTCCTTGTGTGTCCAATCACACTTGGCCAATTAGAAAATTCTATCCCATCCCATCCCATCCCATCCCATCCCATCCCATCCATTATTCTATTCTATTCTATTCTATTCTATTCTATTCTATTCTATTCTATTCTATTCTATTCTATTCTATTTAAAAGAGCCACTTTGACATATGCATGCCATAGCTGCATGTTTAAGCACGGTTAATGTGCTTAGATCTTAAGTTCTGTGATTGGCGTATCTAAATAAGAGCAGAGAAACCTGCAAAAAGACTGCAAGGGAAAGGCTAATCGAAGAATTGCAGAAGAGGGGGAAAAAATCCAGTATACCTCTTTTTATGACTACAAATCCCCTAAAATCCCATTATACGGCTTACCTTCAATCCCTCTTTTCACATGGGTGCAGTACCAATGTAAAATTAAAAGGTTGTTAGAAACGATTGCTGAGAAAATGCATACAAAGTAGTTTGGAGTCGTTGTATCGTTGTATCAATTCTGAGCAGGACTACGAGGTTGTTAAAAAGAGAGTTTAAGCATGGAACCTGAGGCTAAGAGTAGAGAAAACAACTTGCAAGTCAGAAAGGGGGCAGATTCGAAAAAGAAGAGCAACAAAGATGATTAGGGGACTGGAGGCTAAAACATATAAAGAACAGCTCCAGTATGTCTAGTTTAATGAAAAGAGGGACTAGGGGAGACATGATAGCAGTCTTCCAATATTTGAAGGGCTGCCCCAAAGAAGAGGGAGTCAAACTATTCTCCAAAACACCTGAGGGCAGGACAAGAAGCAACGGGTGGAAAGTCATCAAGGAATGAAGCAATCTAGGACTAAGGAGACATTTCCTGACAGTGAGAACAATTAACCAGTGGAACAGCTTGCCACCAGAAGTTGTAAGTGCTCCAACACTGGAAGTTTTCAAGAAGAGATTGGGCAACCATTTGCCTGAGAATTGTAGAAGGTTTCCTGCTTGAGCAGGGGGTTGGACTAAAAGACCTCCAAGGTCCCTTCCAGCCATGTTATTCTACTCCGTTCTGTTGTTCAAGATTAATCTGTTGATGTTTTGGATAATCTCTGCTGGTTTGTGGAGAAGTGAGAGCTGGCAAAGAGCAGCCCAGATCTGAGAACTGTATAAATATGTGGGGCTTCTTTTGAACTGCACATAAATCTTTTACCTCAACATGAAGGGTTTAAGGTGTTCCAGTTCTTTGTTTCCATCCTCTCAACATCAACTGTTTCGCTCGATCCCCTATAAATTTATAATCAAAAGGAGGGGAAAAAAAGAAAAAAAGAGATTTTTCAGGCAATTGAAACAACACCTGCCCCCCGGGTTACAGAACTGTTAGAAAAATACCTTGAAGTCTGACAGTGAAATGGTGTGTTTTCATTTTCAACAAACAGCATCGGTTGGGAATAGATAGGAATTTAGAAAAAGCATGCCGTAATTAGAATAGTTCTCTATTTTTAAAAGGAAAATTTGTTCAGCAAAATCTGGCATTCAAGGAGACTGGACAAGGTTCAGATAAGTGCTGGGTTCAGCGCTTTGGTCCCAAATGTGCTTTTTTCAAAAGATAACTGGACTTTTGTTTTTTCCTTGAAGCGTTCTGACCTAGGCTTCCTTAGAAAGTATACAGCATGAGAATACGTGGAAATATAAAAAAGGAATGGAAAATTGGATATATATGTATGTAGGTCTTTGGTTGTTCGGGTTTTCTCCCATGTAAAATTGGAAGTGTCTTGGCGACGTTTCGTTGAAGTCTCATTCGTCATCTTCAGGCTTCAGCTTCGTGCTTCTGGGAGCAATGTGTGATTGCAGCTGTTTCTTCCTATTTAACTGCTAGTGGGGGTTTGAACTGATTGGGTGGGAGCTTGGCTGTGCTCTGATTGGATGGGGTTTTTAATGCTCTGATTGGCTGGGGGTGTGTCCTGTTTGGGTGGGGGCTTGGTTGTGCTCAAATTAGTCTGAGTTCCAGAGGGATTTGAGCTGGTGAGCTGCATTGCTGTTGTTTGGCTTCGTGTTTGTGGTCGTGCTACATCTTTATTTTTATTTATTTATTAAATTTTTATACCGCCCTTCTCCCGAAGGACTCAGGGCGGTGTACAGTATCTTCATAGTGGGTGTCTGTCTGCTGTATGTATGAGACACTCATCTCTAGAACAAAACGCTTAGCAGATGAACAACACCTAAAAACCGAACTACACACTCTCACAAACGTACTAACATCCAATGGATTCCAGAGAAATAAGATTACCAAACTAATCCAAAAAGAACCCCCACTAAAATCCAAGACAGAGAACAAGAAAACGGCACAGCCCTCCTCCCATATATAAAAGGCACCACAGACAGAATCAGCAAGATCCTCCACAAACATAACATCAAGACAGCATTCTGCACAAACCAAAAAATATCCACCATCCTAAGAAACCCCAAAGACAAAATTGAGTTAGAAAATCAAGGAGTATATGAAATCCCATGCACCGCCTGCCCCACCACATATATCGGACAAACCAACAGAAGAATAAGTGCACGCATTGAAGAACACAAGAACTCAGTCAAAAAAGAGGAACCAACTTCTTCCCTGGTCCAACACCTTAAAGCCACAGGACACGATATTGACTTTAAAAAGACCAGAACTATCGCCAAAACTGAACACTTTAACAACAGAATAATCAGAGAAGCCATCAAGATAGAAAAACGCCCACACAGCATGAACAAACGAGATGATACCTCCCACCTACCAGCCATTTGGAAACCCGCCCTTATTGACAAACGAGTCCCTAACACGAGGAATGACACGAGGTCCACACAGGATGTCACCACCACACATCCACCCAGAAAGCAGACCCAAACCCACATTGATCAGGAAACACGACCAAGGACCAGAAGCCAGACCGCCGCTGCAACATTAGACATTTCCAACCCGTCCAACCCATACATACAGCAGACAGACACCCACTGTGAAGATGTAGCACGACCACAAACACGAAGCCAAACAACAGCAATGCAGCTCACCAGCTCAAATCCCCCTGGAACTCAGACTAATTTGAGCACAACCAAGCCCCCACCCAAACAGGACACACCCCCAGCCAATCAGAGCACAAAAAACCCCCTTCCAATCAGAGCACAGCCAAGCTCCCACCCAATCAGTTCAAACCCCCACTAGCAGTTAAAAAGGAAGAAACAGCTGCAATCACACTTTGCTCCCAGAAGCACGAAGCTGAAGCCTGAAGATGACGAATGAGACTTTGTCGAAACGTCGCCAAGACACTTCCAATTTTACGCGGGAGAAAACCCGAATAACCAAAGACCTACATACAAACACCCGCGAAAACCTCAGAAAATATATATATATATGTATATGTATATGTATATGTATATGTATATGTATATGTATATGTATATGTATATGTATATGTATATGTATATGTATATGTATATGTATATGTATATGTATATATAAAGAAAGTATATAGCACAAACTTAGTCTCAGCAAACCTCTTTAATTTAAATGGCTGTGAATTATTGTTATTCCCAGTCTGAAAGGCTTCTCAAACAGTCTTGCAGGGGAATGTTTACAAACACCCACCTTATCTCCCTTGGAATGCTGCCAGAGAACTAATTGCCAAATGCAGGGCAAGGCCAAACTTAGCACAGAGTCAAACAGAGCTTTTCCAGAGTTTTTCCCAGCCAGATGAACTAATTGCTTCCTGCAAAAGCTCATGTCCCGTTTGCTTCTCTTTTATGTCTTATGGGAGGGGCCAATCATCTCCAAGCCTTACTCCCTAGTCGACCCTGTTTTCTTAATTGTTCCTGTCTCCTGCAAGCTCTCTGCATGTGCACACTGGGAACAGGCTCGTACTGTTTTTCTGCCTCGCTGATATCAGATTCCGGAGACTCTGGAAGCAGCAAAGAACTACCAGATGGCCTTGACCCCCTCTCTGCCTCCGACTCAGAGCCCTCATCTGAGCCTTCCCCAGACTCCAGGAATGACCCACGTTCCTCCCCAATCTCCTCACTGTCTGATTCTGCTGCCAGCTCTCCTGACCACTGGCAGGCCACAACTTGAAGATGTTTCACTTCTCATCCCAGAAACTTCTTCAGTTCTGATTGAATGGTAGAGAATGGAAGGATTTATATTTCTTGCTCTCCTCTGGTGGTTAGTCCTCTCTCTGAGAGTCATTGAGGCCACTTGGACGTATAGCTGTGCCCTGAGGTTCGCCTGAATAGTGCAAATGGGTGTGGAACCTTCTTGAAAATATTGAAAAGAGCTTCAGTGTGTTTTTAGTTTGTTCACTGTGTTTACACAGTCCTTGAATTGCTTTTTACTCCTCTGGAATGCATCCCTTCCCATATGGGAACCTCTTTATTACATTCTATAACAAAAAACTTTGATCTTGTTCATACCACACACAATAACACAGCATAAATGGACTTAGCAAATTATTGTTGTAGGCATAATACAGTGATGAATGTATTATTTATTACTGTTTTATTATTGTCCCATTTTTACTGTGTTTTACTATTTTTTAATAGATGTAAATAACTAAAGTCCCTCCAGACAGGGTGAGGATAAATTGTATACAATACATCAGCCAATCAATCAATCAATCAAAAGCCATGAAGCCATGGTTAACCTGCAGCCGGTAGGAGAAAAGCAGGCAGAGTTAAACATGTCATCATCTTAGAATCATTGCGTTTCCACAAATGACCCAAATCCAACTCCTCTTGAATCCCATTGACCCTTATCTGGCACCAATTTAGTGTTGAACTTTAGTTGACTAGACTCTTGTGTTTAGGCTTCAGCAATCAACCTTTTGAATGGTGACTTAACATATGTTCCTGATCGGGGGTGGTATTCACTACCTACCGGCTCGGAAATGTGAGTCCATGCATGCGGCCGGCCTTCTGCGCATGTGCTTTGGTGGTGCGTGTGCCTTCCGCGCATGCGCCCGGTCTCAAAAACATTCCTAAATAGGATGGCATAGAGGCGGGCCCACCCATGATTTCTGCTACTGGTTTGGGCAAATACCACCTCTGTTTCTGATCCTTTGAGCCTCACACGGCTATGGTAGTTCTTGGCATATTTAGAAATTGTGGCATGATTTATCTAAGCAATGACTAGTTAAGTAAATGTAGGCATCAAGAGCTGCCAGAATGGAACCGTTCTTGCAATGATGTCTCTGCTTGTTGTGGTCCACCAGCAGCCTGTGGAGCTGGCAACGGAGTTGGACAGCGATGAGGCTGAGGAAGAACATGGGCCAGTCCTGGAGGCTGGGGAAGGCCTGGATGAGGGCTCTGTGTCAGAGGTAGAGGTGGGGCCAGGGCCATCAGGAAGTGATATGCAGACTCTGGAACCTCCAGAGGCTGACAGTAGTGAGGCAGAGGAACAGGAGGAGCCTGTTCCTAATGCACACATGAGAAGAGTTGCCAGAAGGCAAGAGCAGCTCAAGCAAAGAGGACGACTCGGGAGTTGGGCCAAGAGATGATTGGCCCCTCCCATAAGGCTTAAAAGACCAGCAATGGCGTTTGGGCTCTTTGCCGGAAAACAAAGTTGATAGCCTTGTCTTGCTGCATTTATTTCTTGTCGCCGTCTTCTGCTTTTGAATCTTTGCCAAGAAAAGCCTTTGGCAGTTTGCCTAATTTGACCAAGTTTGATGATAAGACTGAAGAGTTGTGTTATGAAGAATTTGCTTTGATTTAGTTTGGACGACGCTGAGAATGAGTTAATTCTCAGCTGTTCTAATAAAGTCTGTTTGTTTTTGAACTGATTGCATCTAACTACTACCTACTTGGGCCTGGGTCACAACACTGCTTTTCAAAAGTCCTTATTTCATCCCAGGGCTGAAACGAGGTGCACAATGTTGTTTCGTTGACCCCAAACGGGTGTATGTCGCTTCATTCATTTCTGACATTAACCAAAAGAACCTAAATACTAGTTGATCGAGAATGTATAAGTAGGAAGACCAGCAAGTATTGCCAGAAGGAGATGCCTAGCACATGTGCACATTTCTTTGGTCTCAGCATGCATCGGTGGCAATACAATTTCATTTCAGAGTTCAGCAGGTATACCAGGATAAGGTTGCCAGGATCAAAAAAGAAAAAGCACATTTATTGGATGAGGTTCACGCTGTGTCGGGCCGGAAGAACTGAACCCTTTCTAATTAAAAGAGCAAGGATAACAAGCCAACAACTCTTACCAGTTCTCATAACTCTTCCGCCTATAAAGGGTGACCTTTCGCTAGCCTTTATTGAAGAAATTTGATAAGTATTCGGAACACGGTGAGGGTGTCCAAGGGTTGATTTCCCTCTCAGAATTATTGAGGTCAAGAATTAAGGAGAGGTGGCTTGGTCAGATGGACATTTGAGGTCAAATGTTCTATCTATTTTCAATCTTTCTATCTTTGGGTATGTGCTAGAATTTATGAGCCGTGGTGGCACAGTGGTTAGAGTGCAGTACTGGAGGCTAATTTAAAGTGACCAGATTTCAGCGATGGCAAAGTGGGACACCATTGATGTGGGGGTGGGGATGGGCTGCGCATGCGCGCTGGGTCTCGCCACCTGGCTGAAGGAGGAGGAGCAGCTGCTGCACTGCTTCTCGGCTCTTCCAGGAAGGCTCAGCTCTCCTCTCAGCTCTCGGCTCTTCCAGGCAGCCTCTGGCGGGTGAAGTCAAGTGGCGTCTCTCCTCCCACCTTCAGACGCAAACTCCATTCACTCCCATTCTGAAAATGAGAGGCGGCAACGCAAGAGGAGGAGGAGGAGGCGGGTGGAGGAGAGACGCTACTTGACGTCTGTAACACCCACTCCCCCACCTCCTCCTTCTCCTCCTCCTCCTCCTCCTCTTGCACTGCTGCCTCCCATTTTCAGAATGGGAGTGAATAGAATCTGCATCTGAAAGTGGGATTTTTTTTAAAAAACTTTTTTAAAAAAAATCAGGACTTTTTTGAAATGCCGCGGGACGCTCGACAAATTATTCAAAAGCGGGACTGTCCCACCCAAAGCGGGACGTCTGATCACCTTAGGCTAATTCTGCTGACTGCCGGCTGCCAGCAGTTTGCCAGTTTGAATCTCACCAGGCTCAAGGTTGACTCAGCCTTCCATCCTTCTGAGGTGGGTCAAATGAAGACCCAGATTGTTGGGGGCAGTAGCTGACTCTGTAAACCGCTTAGAGAGGGCTGTAAAGCACTGGGAAGCGGTATATAAGTTTAAGTGCCTTTGCTATTTATCACTTCTCCATTTCTGTCCTCTTTCTAGTGTCTATTTTTCAACTGATGGACCCTTTAGACATTAAAACAAATAAACTAGCCGAAGTGTGCAATTAACACTCTAGTAGTTATAGTTTACTTTATTGATTAGCCCGTAGGCCCTATCAAAGTGGAGTTCCAAACACAAGTTATTACTAAAATCAGATAAAAACAATTTACAATGGAATTGGAATAAAGTACAATTTAAAGTGAAGTTGGAATAAAATACAACTTAAAATGAAATCAGGATAAAATACATTTTAAAATGAAATTGGAATAAAATACAGTAATTTAATATATAGGTAGGTAAGATTAGCTTTATTGATTAGTCTATAGGCCATATCAAAATGCAAGGTTCAAACAGGTATTACCAATAAAATCCTATAAAAAGAATTTTAAATAAGAATAGGGTAAAATACAGTAATTATGGGATAAAATGCAATCATTTAATACAGGGGTCACCAACCTTGGCAACTTTAAGCCTGGTGGACTTCAACTCCCAGAATTCTGGGAACTGAAGTCCTCTAGGCTTAAAGTTGCTAAGGTTGGAGACCCCTGATTTAATACATACATATGTAAAATAGAATAAAATAACATAAAATTCTATTTCTTTATCACCACTACAATATAACCAAACCAGGCCCACATATGCTGATCTCAGTCGGGCCATTTTAGCTAGAAAGTGTGCTGCATTAAATGTCATTTTCAAACTCTGCCCACACATGAGGTATGTTGTTTTAATATGGGCCTCCCCCTGGGCCATAAGTTTAATACATGGATCAAGGTACTTATCTCTCGCCCCCTTATACAGACAGCAATCAAATAATATATGAGTCAGGACTTCTACCTCTTCAGCTCCACAGATACATGTACGTTCATTGTATGGGATAGAATGGAATCTCCCATAGCTAACCATTTAATGTATAGATAAATGAAATAAAATAAAATTATATTTCGGCATCACCCATTCTATTCTATTCTATTCTATTCTATTCTATTCTATTCTATTCTATTCTATTCTATTCTATTCTATTCTATTCTATTCTATTCTATTCTATTCTAGTCTAGTCTAGTCTACTCCACTCCACTCCACTCCATATTCTATTCTATTCTATTCTATTCTATTCTATTCTATTCTATTCTATTCTATTCTACTCTACTCTACTCTACTCTACTCTACTCTACTCTACTCTACTCTACTCTACTCCGCTCCGCTCCACTCCATTCCATTTTCTATGCTATGCTATGCTATGCTACGCTACGCTACTCTACTCTACTCTACTCTACTCCACTCCACTCTATTCCATTCCATTCCATTCCATTCCATATTTTATGCTATGCTAGGCTAGGCTAGGCTAGGCTAGGCTACGCTACGCTACTCTACGCTACTCTACTCTACTCTACTCTACTCTACACTACACTATGCTACGCTGCGCTGTGCTACACTGCACTGCACTGCGCTACTCTACTCAATTCCATTCCATTCCATTCCATTCCATTCCATTCCATTCCATTCCATTCCATTCCATTCCATTCATTCCATTCATTCCATATTCTATTCTATTCTATTGAATTTATATTCCATAAAGACAGCTGGTCATTTGCATCCTTTAAAGGATCATTGAAGCACTTGGAGGTTTATCTGTGTCCTCAGGGTCACCTAAATCATGCTCCTGGTCCCTGTAGTCCACAGGAACCATTATAAATATAAATCCTTCCATTCCCTGCTATCCAGTCAGAGCTGAAGAAGCTTCTTGGATGAGAAGCAACACATATTCAAAGAAAAAACAATGAAGTCCAGTTGCCTCCTGAAAAAGCATCTTTGGGACGATGATGGAGTAGGGAAAATACAGATTTCATATGGGTTAAACAAAGAGGGACGTGGTGTCCCAGTGGCTAAGACACTGAGCTTGTTGATTGAAAGGTCGGCAGTTCAGTGGTTTGAATCCCTAGTGCCGCATAAAGGGGTGAGTTCCCATGACTTGTCCCAGCTTCTGCCAACCTAGCAGTTCAAAAGCGGGTAAAAAATGCAAGTAAAAAAATAGGGACTACTTTTGGTGGGAAGGTAACAGCGTTCCATGCACCTTTGGCATTTAGTCACGCTAGCTACGTGACCATGGAGATGTCTTCGGACAGCGCTGGCTCTTCAGCTTTGAAATGGAGATGAGCACCGCCCCCTAGAGTCAGGAACGACTAGCACATATGTGCGAGGGGAACCTTTACCTTTTATACGCTCTACCTCCCCGAAAGAGATGGAGGTTATCAGAGACCGAATGGTAAATTCTGAAATGGACACGGTCATGATGTATTTATTGAAACCGCAGCGTAGCAAAGCAAGGTATTAGAAGCAGCAGGCCTCCAATTCTTAATTACCTGGAAATTTAACTCTATCAAAGTCAATAGTGCTCACATCTGTATAGCCCAGGACTCAATTTGTAAAACACATTAAGCTCTGAGAAAAGATCACCAACCATTTGCAGTACAATTGACATCTTATACGGTACTTAAATGTTTGGTAACCCTTTTGGATTTTCAACATATATAGCTTATATAACAGTGTAAATGTGCTGCCCCCTCAAAATAACACAACACACAGCTGTTAATTTCTAAACTCCTGCCAACAAAAGTGAGTACACCCCTAAGTGATAATGTCCAAATGGGGCCCAAGTAGCCATTTTCCCCTCCCTGGTGTCATGTGACCCGTTAGTGGTACAAGGTCTAAGGTGTGAAGGGGGAGCAGGTGTGTTAAATTTGGTGTTATGTTGTTGTTGTTTGTTGTTTACATTTATACCCCGCCCTTCTCCGAAGACTCAGGGCGGCTTACAATGTATAGGGCAATAGTCTCATTCTATTTGTATATATTTACAAAGTCAACTTATTGCCCCTCCAACAATCTGGGTCCTCATTTTACCTACCTTATAAAGGATGGAAGGCTGAGTCAACCTTGGGCCGGGCTCGAACCTGCAGTAATTGCAGGCTGCTGTGTTCTTAATAACAGGCCTTACCAGGCAGAGCTAAACCGGCCCCGGTCACTGTCAATATCTCATATCGGTCACTGGAAGTTCAGCATGGCAGCTCATGGCAATGAACTCTCTGAGGATCTGAAAAATGAATTGTTGCTCTAAGTAAAGATGGCCTGGCCAGGGGTCTCCATCCTTGGCAACTGGTTGAGGAACTCTGGGAGATGAAGTCCACAAGTCTTAAAGTTGCCAAGGTTGGAGACTCCTGGCCTAGGCTATAAGAAGGTTGCTGTATGCTGCACGAATCAAGAAGAGGGCCGTGAAAATATTTACAGACCCCTCACATCCAGGACATAAACTGTTTTCAACTGCTACCATCAAAACAACGCTATAGAGCATTGCACACCAGAATAACTAGACACAAGGACAGTTTTTTTCCCGAAGGCCATCACTCTGCTAAACAAATAATTCCCTCAACACTGTCAAACTATTTACTGAATCTGCACTACTATTAATCTTCTCATGGTTCCCATCACCAATCTCTTTCCATTTATGACTGTATGACTATAACTTGTTGCTGGCAATCCTTATGATTTATATTGATATATTGATCATCAATTGTGTTGTAAATGTTGTACCTTGATGAACGTATCTTTTCTTTTATGTACACTGAGAGCAGATGCACCAAGACAAATTCCTTGTGTGTCCAATCACACTTGGCCAATAAAATTCAATTCAATTCAATTCTATTCTATTCTATTCTATATATATTAATTTATTTACACCCACCCACCCACCCACACACACACACACACACACAAACACATACACATACAAGGCTCTGTTTTAGGCCCAGTACTCTTCAACATCTTCATCAATGACTTGGACAAGGGGATAGATGAGGAACTCATCAAATTTGCAGATGACACCAAGCTGGCAGGAATAGCCAACACTCCAGAAAATAGGCTCAGGATACAGAAAGATCTTGACAGACTTGAACATTGGGCGCTATCTAACAAAATGAAATTCAACAGTGAAAAAAGTAAGGTTCTACATTTAGGCAAAAAAAACCCAAAATGCACAGGTACCGTATATGTGGTACCTTGCTCAATAGTAGTACCTGTGAGAGGGATCTTGGAGTCCTAGTGGATAACCATTTAGATATGAGCCAGCCGTGTGCAGCAGTGGCCAAAAAAGCCAACACGGTTCTAGGCTGCATAAACAGAGGGATAGAATCAAGATCACGTAAAGTGTTAATACCACTTTGGTAAGGCCACACTTGGAATCCTGCATCTAGTTTTGGTCGCCACAATGTAAAAAAGATGTGGAGACTCTAGAAAGAGTGCAGAGAAGAGCAAGAAAGATGATTAGGGGACTGGAGGCTAAAACATATGAAGAATGGTTGCAGGAACTGGGTATGTCTAGTTTAATGAAAAGAAGGACTAAGGGAGACATGATAGCAGTCTTCCAATATCTCAGGGGTTGCCACAAAGAAGAGGGAGTCAAGCTATTCTCCAAAGCACCTGAAGGTAGAACAAGAAGCAATGGGTGGAAACTAATCAAGGAGAGAAGCAACCTAGAACTAAGGAGAAATTTCCTGACAGTTAGAACAATTAATCATCTTCATTGCCTCCAGAAGTTGTGAATGCTCCAACACTGGAAATTTTTAAGAAAATGTTGGATAACCATCTGTCTGAGATGGTGTAGATAGATAGATAGATAGATAGAATTTTTTATTGGCCAGGTGTGATTGGACACACAAGGAATTTGTTTTGGTGCATATGCTCTCAGTGTACATAAAAGAAAAAGGGAAAAGGAAAAAAAATATCAAAGGTACAACATTTACAACACAAACGATGGTCATAGGTTGTAATTTAACCCTTAATGATAGCAACAAAAAGTTACAGTCATACAGTCATAAGTGGAAAGAGATTGGTGATGAAAACAATGAGAAGATTAATAGTAGTGTAGATTTAGTAAATAGTTTGACAGTGTTGAGGGAATTATTTGTTTAGCAGAGTGATGGCCTTCGGGAAAAAACTATTCTTGTGTCTAGTTGTTCTGGTGTGCAATGCTCTATAGCGTCGTTTTGAAGGTAGGAGTTGGAACATAGGGTTTTCTGCCTGGGCAGGGGGTTGGACTAGAAGGCCTCCAAGGTCCCTTCCAACTCTATTGTTGTTGTTGTTGTTGTTATTGTTATTGTTATTGTTAGTATTATTGTATATAGTATATAGTATATATACATATACATATATTTTTACATATATATATATAGTGGGGTTTTTTTCCTATTGAAACATATTGCTCCCTCCCATATTTGGGTAGACCAGGTTGTAAGGTTGAGAGTATCTTGGCGACGTTTCGATGAAATCTCACTCATCATCTTCAGGCTGGTGCTTGTACAAGCACGAAGCCTAAAGCACCAGCTTGAAGATGATGAGTGAGACCTTGTCGAAACGTCGCCAAGATACTCTCAGCCTTGCACGGGAAAAGTCCTGAATATGCCAAGACCTACATACCTATATCCGTGAAAATCTACAATATGTATGTATGTATGTATGTATGTATGTATGTATGTATGTATGTGTGTATGTGTATGTATACTGAACATTAGTATTTAGTTATCTGAGACAATTTAGTTAGAAATTGAACTTAGAATTTGAGTAATGAAACATTTGCAATTATCAACCAAGCTCAGAGACCATCAAGGACCCCTTATTTAGACACTTCAATACTAGAAAATACAGAATGGAATGGAATGGAATTGGAATTGGAATTGGAATGGAATGGAGTACAGTACAATACAATGCAATGCAATACAACACCAGAATTGGAAGGGACCTTGGAGGTCTTCTAGTCCAACCCCCTGCTGAACAGGCAGACTTTGGCACAGCATAAGTCAAAAAGACAATACAATGGAGCAAAATGAAGCTGACTGAAAAAAAATGCTCTACATATGGCTTGAGAACTGAAGATTTGCCGTTGCTGTTGTTGATTGTTCCCTCTCACAGAGTCACACTTTGTAACTGGCAAGTCGCCCTATTCCAATAAGGCTGACAGTCTATGTTTGCCCACAACATCCTCCTTCTTAACCTTCTTAACTATGCCTCCACCATCTGTGTCTTAGAGATGGCATTTTAATTGTTGATGATATTCCGGATCCAACTTTGCTCTGGAGGATTTGGACGATAAAAAAAAAAATGACAGCTCCTAGTTACCCAGCTCTAATTAGAATATTGCCAATGTTCATGTGTTTCTGTCATGATCCCTGGCAGAGTTGACTCTTAACTTTAGATCCGGCTCCTTTTTCAGATATTAAAGTTGAATCTCTCTTCATTTGATCTCTATGATACCAACTCCCTGTGATTAGATGTGGCTGAGAGAGAATGGCTGACTCAAAGTCATCATTTTCCAATTTTCATGACTGAGGCAGGACCTGCTCTGTCCTATTCCTGCTCTAACAGCTCTCTCTCTCTCTCTCTCTCTTATATCATCTATCTATCTATCTATCTATCTATCTATCTATCTATCTATCTATCTATCTATCTATCTATCTACCTACCTACCTACCTACCTACCTACCTATTATTAATCTCTCTGTTTATCTACCTACCTACCTACGTATCATCTATCTATCTATCTATCTATCTATCTATCTATCTATCTATCTATCTATCTATCTATCATCTATCTATCTATCTATCTATCTACCTACCTACCTACCTACCTACCTACCTACCTACCTACTGTACCTATCATCTACCTACCTACCTACCAACCTACCTACCTACCTACCTACCTACCTACCTACCTACCTACCTACCTACCTATTATTAATCTCTGTCTGTCTGTTTATCTACCTCCCTCCCTCCCTCCCTATCATCTATCTATCTATCTATCTATCTATCTATCTATCTATCTATCTATCTATCTATCTATCTATCTATCAATCAATCAATCAATCAATCTATTAATCTATCTATATCTATCTATCATCTGACTCTGACTGACTGACTGACTGACTGACTAAGTATGTACTGGAGCACATAAATCCAGATATGTCACTAGAAGGAAAATAATAAAACAATGTCTCACTTATTTTGGCCATGTCATGTGGGAGAATTCACTGGAGAAAGCAATTATGTTTGGAAGAGTTAGCAGTAGAAGGAATCCAGGCTGCCAAAGGATACGGTGGCTGGACACCCCCAAAGCCAGAGCACAGAACAACTCAAAGATTGGAAGTAGCACAAGATTGGAAGATGTGAAGAGACCTGCCCCATAGAATTGCCAAGAGTTAGACATGACTGAATTGGTAACATCATCATCATCATTTATATAACTGCCCATCTTTCAAACAACTCTTGGTGGCTCCCAATAAAATCATTTTAACTATGGTAAAAGAGGTCAAATTAAAATTTAAAACCATGTAAATGCAAGTAGATCAATAGGTACCACTTAGATAAAGGTAAAGGTTCCCCTCGCACATGTGCTCATCTCCGTTTGAAAGCCAAAGAGCCAGTGCTGTCTGAAGACGTCTCCATGGTCATGTGGCCGGCATGACTCAATGCCAAAGGCACCTGGAACGCTGTTATCTTCCCACCAAAGGTGGTCCCTATTTTTCTACTTGCATTTTTTATGTGCTTTCGAACTGCTAGGTTGGCAGAAGCTGGGACAAGGAACGGGAGCTCACCCCATTACGCGGCACTAGGGATTTGAACCACTGAACTTCTGACCTTTTGATCGACAAGCTCAGCCCCTTTTTTTTTTTTTTTTTTTTTTTTTTTGTTTACATTTATACCCCGCCCTTCTCCGAAGACTCAGGGCGGCTTACAATGTATAGCCACTGAGGCACCGTGTTCCTAGATACCACTTATTTTGTACCAAGTTCACTTCCCAGTGGAAAAGTAACAGCATTTTGTGTGGCTCGGCATAAAGTCATGCTGGCTACATGATCATGGAAACGTCTTGGACAATGCGGATACTCTCGGCTAGGAAACAGACATGAGCAGTGCCCAAAGAGTCGGACACAACTGGACACGGAAAAACCTTTGCCTTTAATACCTACTTATACAATACTGGTTGCTCTAAAATGTCTGTGCAAACCTGGAAACCTTCAAACCTGGAAACTTGGAAACCTGGAACCATAGATAACTGCAAGGTTGGTCTTCTCAGGTCTTCTCCACATACTTGCCAAGCGCACTATAAAAGGCAGTCATTGTTGTGACCGAAGCCCAAGTAGTGATTACGAAACACAATTCAGTCCTGAAAAAACTTATGTTATTAAAACAATATTATTAAAAGTTCTTTGTAAACAGTCCTTCAGCCTTATCCCCAACCTTTGTTGTCTTTGGAAACCTGCCAAAGGCTTTTTTTGTCCAAGCCCCACAAAGTTCAAGAGACGCTGACAAGAAGCACGGAAATCAACTTTTTCACAAAGAACCCAACAGTTCCTTGCTGCTCTTTTAAGCCTTATGGGAGTGGCCAATCATCTCCTGGCCTTACTCCCGAGTCGTCCTTTTTGCTTCAGCTGCTCCTGCCTTCTGGCAGCTCTTCTCATGCATGCAGTAGGAACAGGCTTCTCCTGTTCCTCTGCCTCTCTGCTGTCTGCCTCTGGAGGCTCCGGAGTTCGTGCATTGCTCCCAGATGGCCCTGTCCCTGCCTCAGATGCAGAGCCCTCGTCCGGGCCTTCCTTGATTCCAGGATTGGCCCATTGTCCTCCCCAGTTTCCTCACTGTCCGACTCCGCTGCCAGGTCTGCAGGCTGCTGGTGGACCACAACAGTTGTGCCTCATGTGCGTCAGAAAAGGTGCCTCAAGGAAGGAAATAATTCCTGAATTAAGACATAAAAACCCAACTTACTAGTTTTCATTTGTCTTTGTCCCAGGATGGGGGCGGGGGGAAACTTACTTTCAATGCCAGAACTCTTCTGCTCATTTTCTGAGACGAGTCTTTTCTGCAGTTTTTAAGGAACAACTGAACAATGTTTGACATAGACACAATGACTGACAGAGGCAGCATCTGGAGTGGCAGAAACACTTCTTCTTCTTCTTCTTCTTCTTCTTCTTCTTCTTCTTCTTCTTCTTCTTCTTCTTCTTCTTCTTCTTCTTCTTCCTCTTCTTCCTCTTCCTCTTCCTCTTCCTCCTCTTCTTCTTCTTCTCCTCCTCCTCCTCCTCCTCCTCCTCCTCCTCCTCCTCCTCCTCCCCCTCCTCCTCCTCCTTCTTTTTAATTGCCTGATGGGATATAATTGCTGCCTCCTAAAATGTCATTCAGAAACCCGAGCTTTACAGGAAGCTGATATTGTTCAACAGTATGTCTCGTTAGAAAGAAAACGTGTGAGCAGAGACATATGGGTGTGTATGCTTGCGCGCTTGAAGAATCTGAATAATAATTATGGCAACTCCAGAATGGTTTTATTTATTCATTTTAATTCTCAACTATTGAAAAAGTTATCTGGCCAATGCACACAGCTGAAGACCATTTCCGTTTCAGGCATGTTGCAGCGATTACTATTCTTGTTGCTAGCATTGCTATTATTGTCATCACCGTTTTGAGGTCACCAACTGCAGAACAAATCTAGTTGGCTTGCACATAAAAACCAGCAAGCAATTAACAAAAAAAAAAAAAAGAACATAGAATAATAGGGTTAGAAGGGATCTTGGAGAATAGAATAGAATAGAATAGAATAGAATAGAATAGAATAGAATAGAATAGAATAGAATAGAATAGAATAGAATAGAATAGAATAGAATTGGAAGGGTCCTTGGAGGTCTTCTAGTCCAACCCCCTGCTCAGGCAGGAAACCTTACACCACTTCAGACAAATGGTTATCCAACCTCTTCTTAAAAACCTCCAGGGATGGAGCATTCACAATTTCTGGAGACAAGCTGTTCCACTGATTAATTGCTCTAAGTAAGTAAGGAAATTTCTTCTTAATTCTAGGTTGGAAGATGATCCAATCCACACCACACATAAATGATATATACATACAGTATATACTGTATGCTACAGTTGTGCCTTATTCTCATCTTTCATTGGTTCTGGGAGAAGCACTGAGTACCAAACAATTTTTTTCCCCATGGGGAATAATGTGGTGAGTCACAAGGCTATGGACACAGAAAAGTTCTAGCTTGTGCATTGAATACCAAACAAACAACAAGTATCGGGACAAAATTTGCAGTTCCTGTGGTTGCAGGAACTGAGTTTGTCTAGTTTAAAGAAAAGAAGGAC
Organism: Ahaetulla prasina; assembly: GCF_028640845.1. NCBI lineage: Eukaryota > Metazoa > Chordata > Lepidosauria > Squamata > Colubridae > Ahaetulla > Ahaetulla prasina. The sequence goes on along the minus strand of NC_080546.1, from coordinate 8,173,143 downwards.
TAGGGGAGACATGATAGCAGGGTTACCAATATCTCAGGGGCTGCCCCAAAGTCGAGGAAGTCAAACTATTCTCCAAAGCACCTGAGGGTAGAACAAGAAGCAATGGGTGGAAACTAATCAAGAAGAGAAGCAACTTAGAACTAAGGAGAAATTTCCTGACAGAACAATGAATCAGTGGAACAACTTGCCTCCAGAAGTTGTGAATGCTCCAACACTGGAAGTTTTTAAGAAGAGGTTAGATAACCAATTGTCTGAAATAGTGTAGGGTTTCCTGCCTAAGCAAGGGATTGGATTAGAAGACCTCCAAGAAACCTTCCAAATCTGTTATCCCATTCCATTCTATTCCATTCCATTCCGTTCCGTTCCGTTCCGTTCCGTTCCGTTCCATTCTATTCTATTCTATTCTATTCTATTCTATTCTATTCTATTCTAAGACATTTTTGTCAAAATGCATTGAGTACCAAATTCAATGAGTTTCAAAGCAGTTGAGTACCAGGGTACCACTGTACATGCAAATACATAAATGATCAGATGCATTTGGACAAACCCCTTTCCATAAACCCAAGTAACATTCTATCCCAGAAGTCAAGAGGCTATAATACCAGTCCCACAAAGAAATACTTTAATGGAATACTACTTTATACTGTGATGGGGGCAGCGGGAATATGTATTATTAGCAATCTCTGCAGGAGATTGCTGGAATCTCGAATATCAGCACTCTCTGCAGGAGGATATAGGACAACCCTGCAGAGACTGCTAATATATGTTATTCATCCTTACGGTAAGCATAAGGGAACAAGACTTATTACAGTAGCAACATATTTTATTAAGAGGTGGTGGGTTTTCTGTTTTATAGAGCTGAGGTGGCGCAGTGCCTAGAGTGCAGCACTGCAGGCTACTCCAGCTGACCGCTAGCTGCAAGTTTGACAGTTCAAATCTCACCGGCTCAAGATTAACCCATCCTTCCATCCTTCCGAGGTGGGTAAAATGAGGACCCAGACTGTTGGGAGGAGTTCCCCAATATGCTGGAAGTGCAAAAAATTATATGGAACGTATTACCATTTAGGGTGGACACGTCCATCTGAAAAAAAAAATTGGGCCAAAATCAGAAAATGGCTGGAAGAAATAACTGACCAACACATAGACTGGAAACCAGAACCCTTTTTTTTGCTGGGAATACTCAATAGAAAATATAGTAAAGAAATAAGGTATCTAGTCCCACCTTAGGCATGAAAGCTGGCTGGTTGACTTTGGGATGATCAGGAGACAGTGAGTTCTAGTCCCATCTTAGGCATGAAAGCTGGCTGGGTGCCTTGGGTGCAATCCCTCTCTCTCAGCCCAATTTAGCTTGCAGAGTTGTTGTTATGGGGGAAATAGGAGGAGGAGGAAGCATTAGATATGTTTGCCACCTGGAGTTATTTCTAAAAGTCATAAAGGTGGGATAAATGAGTAAGTAATTAAAATTCTGTTTTTTGGTTTTTTTTACATTTATATCCTGCCCTTCTCTGAAGACTCAGGGCGGCTTACATTGTGTAAGGCAATAGTCTCATTCTATTTGTATATTTATATACAAAGTCAACTTATTGCCCCCCCAACAATCTGGGTCCTCATTTTACCTACCTTATAAAGGATGGAAGGCTGAGTCAACCTTGGGCCTGGTGGGACTAGAACCTGCAGTAATTGCAGGCAGCTGTGTTTAATAACAGGCTTCTTACAGCCTGAGCCACACCGCTCAGTGGCTTTGATAGAAGCTCAATTCCTTGGAAGCAAATGCATGAAGCCACAGAACATCCTGCTTTAGTATATCACTGCGGCTGTAACACTTTGCTGGCCAACAGAGGCTATGAGCTATGGTGGCACAGTGGTGAGAATGCAGTATTGCAGGCTAGCTCAGCTCATTGCCAGGAGTTCAATCCTGACCAGATCAAGGTTGACTCAGCCTTCCATCCTTCTGAGGTTGGTAAAATGAGGACCCAGATTGTTAAGGGCTGGGAAGTGGCTCAACAGGCTAATGTAGCCTGTTATTAACACACAGCTGCCTGCAATTACTGCAGACTCGAGTCCCACCAGGCCCAAGGTTGACTCAGCCTTCCATCCTTTATAAGGTAGGTAAAATGAGGACCCAGATTGTTGGGGGGGGGGGCCAATAAGTTGACTTTGTATATAAATATGCAAATAGAATGAGACTATTGCCTTACACAAGGTAAGCCGCCCTGAATCTTCGGAGAAGGGCGGGATATAAATTCAAATAAAAAAATATATATGCTAACTTTGTAAATTGCTTAGAGAGGGGCTGTAAAGCCCTGCAAAGTAGTACATATCCTGTTTTCCCGAAAATAAGACCCAACCAGAAAATAAGTCCTAGCATGATTTTTCAGGATGCTCGTAATCTAAGCCCTACCCCCAAAATAAGCCCCAGTTAAGACTGTCAGCCAGATGGGTGCATTTAGTACCGTATTTCCCCCCAAAATAAGACCTAACTATAAAATAAGCCCTAATGCGTCTTTTGGAGCAAAAATTAATATAAGACCCAGTCTTATTTTCAGGGAAACACGGGTGAATCTAAGTGCTGTTGCTACTGCAAGAAATAGGGAGAATCTCTTTTATATACCTAAAAAAAAAAAAGCATCTAATTGAGGCAGATTGGCCCAGCTTTCTCCTTCTGAGCGAAATATCGCATCGAGACAGAATCTGACTTCTCTCCACAAGTTCTGCTAATTGGCAACAATCCGAAAAGCTGCAGCAACCAGGGAGACGTGTTCAGGAGTGGCTTGTGCTATTAAAAGATTTCTGCACAGGAACAGAGTTCCTCTTTCGATAAAAGCGGTCGGCAGGCTACGGGGATGAGGGGGGTGGATTCTAAGGAATTCTGGGGCCTCCTCTGAGCTTCTCACGGGACGAACAAACCTGTTACAGGAACGGTAACGGCGCACAACCAGATCCTGGAAGGTTTGGCTGTCAGCGGTGAAGAGGAAAGAGAATTAAGTAGTTGGGAACGTGTGCCAAAGATAGCAGACGGCGCACATGCCGAGCGGCAAGAAGCACCGAGGGGAAATTGCTTTGGCCCAAGCTGTGTTACGCACATGGCAATGCTGAAGGAGCTGCTGTCATTTCAGCAGTTATGGTAGATTTCGACGAAGGCTTCTGTGTCAGTTTTGATATCCCGGCTTTCCTGACTATCTCATCGGTTTCGGTTGGCGAATTCCCTAACTCTCCCCCTCCCCCCCCGGAGGAAAAATATTCCTCCTACAATTGTATACTCAATTTGGTGTTCATTTCCTGAAAAATAGGTTTTTTTGTCCTCATTTAATGTTGTTTTTTTTTTTTTGCATAGGCAGTTTTTTACCTAGCTGGACCCAGCTTGGTGCAATGGCTTTAGAGGTGGGTTTCAGCAGGTTCTGACCAGTTCTGGAGAAATGGTAGCGGAGATTTTGAGTAGTTCGGAGAACCGGTAGTAAAAATTCTGATTGGCCCCCGTCCCCATCTATTCTCTGCCTTCCGAGTCGCAGCTGACTAGGAGGAAATGGGGATTTTGCAGTATCCTTCCCCTGCCATGGCCAGTAAGCCACGCCCACGAAGCCATGTCACACCCACTAACCCACGCCCACAGAACCGGTCCACAGGTCACTTGTGGACTTCAACTCCCAGAGTCCCTCAGCCAGCAAAGCAAAGCTGGCTGAGGAACTCTGGGAGTTGAAGTCCACAAGTCTTAAAGGGACCAAGGTTGGAGATCCCTGGTCCAGAAAATCAATTACTTTACTTTGATCTGGGAGAAGGAAAGGTGTGTTGATATGGAGGGTGTATTTATTCATCTTAACCTTGGTTCTTCCAAAATTTTTGGATGTTGAACTGGTCTACAGTGGGCATCAGATGAGGAGAAAGCTACTTTGATTCCTACAATAGCTGCAAAACGTGATGGAGTTAGCAGAGATAGGGGCCGGATAGCTCAGGCTGGTACAGCCTGTTATTAAGAACACAAAGCCTGCAACTACTGCATGTTCAAGCCCGGCCCAAGGTTGACTCAGCCTTCCATCCTTTATAAGGTAGGTAAAATGAGGACCCAGATTGTTGGGGGGGCAATAAGTTGACTTTGTAAAAATATACAAATAGAATGAGACTATTGCCTTATACACTCTAAGCCGCCCTGAGTCTTCAGAGAAGGGCGGGGTATAAATGTAAACAAAAAAAAAAAAAAGAGATGGCTAAATTGATTTCTGATTAAAGAAAAGAACACAATCTCCTCATCTGATGCCCACTGTAGACCAGTTTCTTCTTGGAAACCGCTTCTGGACTTTGTGCTTGAGGTGGAAAAACCCCCAAAAAACTTTGATTTTGGGTTTTGCCGATTGGATAGATTTGTGGTTCTAGAAATGCCATGGTTATATTATAGTGTAAAAATAAAAAAGTTGAGATTGTAGGTTATTACTTATTCTACTGCATCAAAAAGAGTCAAAAGTCAATGCTTTTATTTTCCCTTTTTCCCTTTCCTCACTCCTTCCATATTTTCCTATTATTCTCATTTATTTTTGCATTTTATATTTTGATAAACTAATAAAATATATATTTTAAAAAAGGATTAGGGGAAAGCTAGTTTATAATTGACAGAAACTTGAAAGGCATGGTCCGAGCAAATGGATACGGGTAGTCCTCAACTTACAGCCACAATTAATACAATTGAACGTGTCCAGAAATATTTTACAAGAAGAGTTCTCCACTCCTGTGATCACAACAAAATAATTTACGCCACCAGACTTGAAATCCTGGGTTTAGAAAATTTAGAACTCCGCCGCCTTCGGCATGACCTGAGTATAACTCATAAAATCATCTGCTACAATGTCCTTCCTGTTGAAGACTACTTCAGCTTCAATCGCAACAATACACGAGCACACAATCGATTTAAGCTTAATGTGAACCTCTCCAATTTTGATTGTAGAAAATATGACTTCAGTTATTAATGCCTGGAATGAACTACCTGACTCCGTGGTCCCTTCCCAAAAATTCCAAAATCTTTAACTAAAGACTATCTACTATTGACCTCAACCCCATTCCTAAGAGGTCTGTAAGGGGCGTGCATAAGAGCACCAGCGTGCCTACCGTTCCTGTCCTAATATTCCCTTTGATTGTATCCAATTTGTATGGTTATTTCATGCTTATACTTATACTTATACTTATACTTATACTTATACTTATACTTATACTTATACTTATACTTATACTTATACTTATACTTATACTTATACTTATACTTATACTTATACTTATACTTACACTGTTGTGTTTGACAAATAAACAAACAAACAAACAAACAAACAAACAATTGAACCCAAAATGTATGCTAGTAAATGAGACATTTGTTAAGCGAGTATTCCCCCCATTTTATGACTTTTCTTGCCACATTTGTTAAGTGAATCACTGCAGTTGTTAAGTTAGCAACACGGTTGTTCAGTGCATCTGGCTTCCCCATTGACTTCGCTTGTGTCGGAAGGTCGCAAAAGTGGATCAAGTGACCCCCGGGACTCTGAGACCGTCATAAATATGAGTCAGTTGTCAAGCATCCGAACGTAAATCACATGACCCTGGGGATGCTGCAACAGTCATAAGTCTGAAAAATGGTCATGTCACTTTTTCCAGCGCTGTTGTAATTTTAGTCACTAAGTGAACTGTTGTAAGTCAAGCACTGCCTGTAAATCCCTAGGCATTTTTTTAAAAAAAATATTACCGTATTTTTCAGAGTATAAGATGCACCTTTTTTCCCCAAAAAAGAGGGTGAAAATCTGGGTGTGTCTTATACTCGGAATGTAGCCCCGCCCAGCTTCTCAAACGGAGGTTTCAGAGGCTGAAAAAAGCATCAGAAATGAAGCTTCAGAAAAAAAGCCCCCAACCGGAGCTTCAGAAAAAAAAGCCTCCAAACAGAGCTTCAGAAAAAAAGCCCCCAACCAGAGCTTCAGAAAAAAAGCCCCCAAACAGAGCTTCAGAAAAAAAGCCTCCAAACAGAGCTTCAGAAAAAAAGCCCCCAAATAGAGCTTCAGAGGCTTTTTTTCGGAAGCTGTTTCGGAGGCTTTCAGAAGCAGATTTTTTTTTTTTCTGAAACAGAGTTTCAGAGGCAGGAAAAAAAGCAAAAAAAAAAAAAAAAAGCAAGGCACAGAGCTCACAACCAAGGAACCTGTTGCTAAAATTCACCTCTGGGAACAGCTGGTTGGGGGTATTCCGGGAGGCCAATCCACCTGCCAATCAGCTTTTTTTCTCATTTTCCTCCACAAAAACTATACAGTGCATCTTATACTCTGAAAAATATGGTACATAGATCCCAGTTTTGGAAAGCGTGACAAATGAGGCTAATAAAATGATTTTGGGGTCATGTGCAGAAATGAACAAAATGACTATGGGAATAAAGGAAAGAGAAGATTCAGACTATTTCAAAGTATGGAATAGAATGTAGAAGTGGCTAGAAAATAGAAACCTAAATAAGAAATAAGAGTTTTAAATATTGATTAAATAATAATTAAAGTTATTAATTATTGTCAAAGTTAAATTACTGACTGTGTAAATATAATGTAAATATACATAACTAGTATGGTTGTAATGGCTATTATAGTTGTTATAAAGGACAAAAAGGTAAAGTAAAGGTAAAGGTTCCCCTCGCACATATGTGCTAGTCGTTCCTGACTCTAGGGGGCGGTGCTCATCCCCGTTTCAAAGCCGAAGAGCCAGCACTGTTCGAAGATGTCTCCATGGTCATGTGGCTGGCATGATTCAACACCAAAGGCACACGGAACGCTGTTACCTTCCCACCAAAGGTGGTCCCTATTTTTCTACTTGCATTTTTTACGTGCTTTCGAACTGCTAGGTTGGCAGAAGCTGGGACAAGTCACGGGAGCTCACCCCATTACGCGGCACTTAGGGATTCGAACCACTGAACTTCTGACCTTTCGATCAACAAGCTCAGCATCTTAGCCACTGAGGCACCGTGTCCCTAGATACCACTTATTTTGTACCAAGTTCACTTCCCAGTGGAAAACCCTGTTCCGTGGCATTCAGGATTTGAACCGCTGAACTGCCGACCTTTCGATCGACAAGCTCAGCATCTTAGCCACTGAGCTACCGCATCCCAAAGGTAAAGTAGAAGAGTTAATTACAAAAGCAGAACACACATGCCGACCCAAAAATTATGATAGATTGTTGTGTTTGTCTTGTTTTCTTTATTGTTTTTTCTGTTTTTTCTGCTTTTAAATATGAAAAATGCTGAATAAAAACTATTTTTTTAAAAAAAAGAATAGGGTGATTGGCATAAAACTGACACATTGAAATATTGAATAACTGAATGATGAAAGATTACAATTTTGTAAAAAATACGTATATTATTACTAGAATTATATAAGCTTGTCAAGTGAAACAGATGTGATTAGTACTATTTTATTTGCATCAAGGCGCATGTCACTCAGGTGCCACACTGTTTACACGTTGGTATGCTTGTAAAAAATGAAAATAAACTTGAGAAACCTTCACACACACACACACACACACACACACACACACACACACACCCAAAAAAGAAGATTTTGGGGTCTTCTCAACCATATTTCTTTTATTCTATCCCTTGCAAATGTCATTATAACGGGATACATGATATCACTTCAATTTCCAGTCCCTGATTCTATTGCAAAATGATACATGGTTGTACAGAATATCGAGTGTCACCTAGACAATGGCTATTTGTCCACATTACTCAAGGTACACTGGTTATATTTGCTCATTACAGATGGCGGGTGATCAATGTTTGGGAAATGTGCAAGATTTAAAGAGTAGACAATATATATAAAGGCCGGGAAGTATCTGCTTCGAACTTCTGCGCCCATGCTGTTCTTATCGATTCAACCTCCTCCCAGCAGGTATTTTAAAACAACTTTAATATCGGGCTTATAAAACTAGCAGTGCAAAATATTTTCTGTGTTAAGAAGGATGAGCAAGCGATAATGATGCTTTGTTGTGGTACTACTACTATGGATGAAATCAAAGGTTTGATGGAAGTCATTGAAGCCAACTAATACAACTTTCCTGTTTAAGGTCATCTTTAGTAGATGACTATCTAATCACCTTAGAACATAGAATAATAGAGTTGTGGAAGGGACTTTGGAAGTCTTTTAGTCCAACCTGCTGCTCAAGCAGGAGATCTGATACCATTCCAGATGTCCAATTAAGTTGTGCATCAAATAAGATGCTTTCAATTTGATTCAACTGGATCTGCTCGGTGGCCTGAATCGAAGCATCGAACAAAGTTGGGTAACTTGACTGTTTTTTCCAATTTACTCACTCAATTGTTCTGAAATTCTGGTATCATTGACAAAGAATAGAGTAGAACAGAACAGGAGTAGAGTAGAGTGGAGTAGAGTAGAATACTACTGTGTTTCCCTGAAAAGAAGTCCCTGTCTTATATTTTTTTGAACCTTGATATAAGCGCCTGGTCTTATTGCTATGTGCTCAAAAGCCCTTTTGGGCTTATAGTCAGGGGACATCTTATTTTGGGGGAAGCAGGGTAGAACAGAGTCGAGTCGAGTCGAGTGAGTCGAGTAAGTAGAGTAGAGTAGAGTAGAGTAGAATAGAATAGAATAGAATAGAATAGAATAGAATAGAATAGAACCATGAGAAGAATAGACTAGGCTAGACTTGACTAGAATCTTCATTGTCATTTTAAATGTACACTAATCAGCATACATCAAAATGAAATCTCATTGCCTTCAGTTCTCAAAATATAACTATTATGCATATATAACCAAATACACACACATATATGAACTGGATTTAGAATTTGCAGGATGGAGAGGAGAGCAAAGCAGGAGATATCAGTGAGGAGCAAACAACAGCGTGTTTATTTTAATTGTCTCCATTAGAATCAGAACCAGAACTGATGGTGAACCTATGGCACGTGTGCCACAGCTGTCATGCGGAGCCCTCTCGGCGGGCACATGAGCCATCGCGCAGCTCAGCTCCATCGCGCATGCGTCCGTGCCTCCCGCCGACCAGCTAATTTTCAGGTCTCTACCGCGCATGCACAGGGGGTCACCTGTGCATGCGTGGGGAGCACGGGGGGCGTTTTTGGTCCCAGGAGGCTGCAGGGAGGCTTACTAGGCCCAAAATGGGGTGCTGGGGGATGACGACGCTCCCCCGTGGCCCCTTTTAGGCCCAAAATGGAGCACAGGGTGTGTGGTGTCCCTTTTTGGTGCCAGGAGGCTGCAGGGAGGCCTATACTAGGCCCAAAATTGGTGGGGGGGCCGGGGTTCGTGTGCATGCGCAGATGGGGGGGCGAGAGTCACACACGCGTGCATGGGAGAGGGTGAGGGGGTCATGTGCACATGCACAGGGAGGTGGGGGGTGGGAGGGTGTCACGTATGCATTATATTATGGGGGCCAGCATGTGCGCGCTATCGCGCGCTCGCACACTTTCGGCACATGATAACCAAAAGATTAGCCATCACTGTCCTATACCATTTCAGAAAAGTGACTATCCAGTGTCTTCTTAAAAACCTCTAAACACAATAATGATTTATTGTGCCAGAGATCCTTCCTCAATCTGTTGCAATGACTCTCAGTTCATAAACGGATTGGGGGGGGAAAAAATTTTTTGTAGCCCTTCAATCCGTCATTCTCCTCTTCTTAATTTGCTTAAGTTTAGTTCTTAGTTCTATTTGGTAACCATCAACAACTACCAAACTTCTAGCTCATTAATTCCAAGGTCAAACTATATTGAGCATCAAACAGTTCCCTTACTATTCAGTTAAGACCTACCTTCTTCTTTAGTTGGTAATCATTTAGTTGGCCATCATTTGTGTTGTAAATGTTGTACCTTGATGAAGGTATCTTTTCTCTTATGTACACTGAGAGCATATGCACCAAATTCCTTGGTGTGCATGTCTAATCACACTTGGCCAATAAAAAATTCTATTCTATTCTATTCTATTCTATTCTATTCTATTCTATTCTATTCTATTCTATTCTATTCTATTCTATTCTATTCTATTCCACTCCAAATATTCTATTCTATTCTATTCTATTCTATTCTATTCTATTCTATTCTATTCTATTCTATTCTATTCTATTCTATTCTATGACAAATTCCTTGTGTGTCCAATCACACTTGGCCAATAAAAAATTCTATTCTATTCTAATCTCTAGGACGGTGATGCCCCCCATGCATGCATGTGCAAGCCCCCTCCGTGCTCCCCCTGCCCCCCTCCCACACATGCACGCATGACTCCCCCACTCCATTTTGGGCCGAGCAGCGCCCCCCTGCACCCATTTTTGGTCCCAGGCGGCTGCATGGAGGCCTGCTAGACTCAAAACAGGCTGCAGGGGGCCCATGCCACATCTCCATGCCCCCATGCATGCACACACAACCCCCTGGGCATGCACATGTCTCCCGCATGTGCCCCACCCCCCTTGCAGGTGTGGCAGAGACCCAAAAATCAGCTGGTCGGCGGGAGGTGTGAGCACATGCAGGGTGGAGCTGAGCTGCGCGACGGCTCGCGTGCCTTCAGAGAGGGCTGATGTCGTGTCCCCCTCCCACTCCGACGACCGGGTCAAGGAAGTCTGTATGAAACGTGGCAATGAAGCCTCTGCAGCTTGCCAAATTCCTTCGAGGTTTCTCAGGGCAGGCAGGAGTCCAAGTTGTGACTTCAGCGATAGAGTCCAATATCAGCAAACTAGATGAGACTTTGCTTGACTCAAGGTTGGAATGCCAAAAGCAGGTCCTTTATATAGGCTGTGGGGTGTGGCTCCATAAATCAGCATTTATCCAGGCCTGCCCCTCCCTTTCTTCTGCTGGCGTCGCCTCTCAGTTCTCCAGAAGCGAGGATCCTCCTACTGTGAATTCTCTTCAGCTGGATCTGCTGTCAGTAATTCCAGCACGTGGCTGGCTTCCTGCTCACACGCTGTAGGAGTGAAATTTATCGGGATAGGGCCGGGGGCTGGAGGCATGACAGGCCGTTCATCTTCATTATCAGACTCGGAGTCTGATAACAGGCCCGGGTGGAGACGGGAGGAGTCCGGCTGAGGAGAGGTGGGAGGACGAGGCACAACAACTCCATAGGTTCGCCATCACAGCTCTAGGACAACAGCTAACAAATGTTCTCTTCCATCTCATGACCTATCAAATACTTGAAGAGTTCTATCTGTTGGCTTGACTTCTAAATCTCTCTTGTCCTTTAGGATGAGCATCTTCATTTCTAACAAGCTTTGTTCCATATTGCCAGCCATTGAAAAGCTGGTTAAATAAAGTCTATATAGGTTTGAGTTTGTCCGAGGCAACTTCATGGGAATATGCGATATGTAGACTACATCTCAAACTGAAAAACAATGCAATTTATTTTGCTAATTGGTTCTAACCTTTCAATCATCTCTCTTTCCCAAAATTTCTAAGGTCGCACCACAGAACGGGGGTTTTCCAACCTTGGCAACTTTAAGATTTGTGGACTTCAACTCCCAGAATACCTCAGCCAGCAAAGCTGGCTGAGGAATTCTGGGAGTTGAAGTCCACAAATCTTAAAGTTGCCAAGGTTGGCGACTCCTGCCACAGAAGACTCAAGACCTATGTACAAGAATCTGGTCAGCTAAAGTTCAACACTAAATTGGTCAATGGAAGCATCAACAGAATTCAGGAGTCAGACTTGGACCACAATGACTCTAGGCTGATGATATGTTTAACTCCACCCCCTCCACTTCTGCCTGCTCTTCTTCTACAATCTCTATCTCTTTCTCCGCTCCCAGGTGCTTCTTAAATTGTGATGCCAAACTTTCATGATTTAATTTCCTGTCATTCTGAAGTGCAAAAACGAAACAAAACACCCAGACTCTGTCATGTAATTCCTAAATTAAATATAACACCTTTAATTAACAAGAGCAGATAACCTAAATGACATTTTTTTTTGGTCTTCTGTTCAATCATGACCGATTGTCTAAGAGAAGTCCGGTTTTCTTGCAGATGTTTCATTACCCAAAGTAGGTAACATCATTAGTCGTAGACTGATGATCCCTAACACTGATGATGTTACCTAGAATGGTAATGAAATGTCTGCAAGAAAACAATCAAGCTCAGAGAGCACCAAAGACCCCCATAGTCCTCCTCCTCCTCCTCCTCCTCCCTTCCAGCACTGATGATGTTGCCTAGTTTGGTAATGAAATGTCTACAGTGTTTTCACAACTAAGCTCAGATAGCACCAAGGACCCCTCATTTCAACCCTGAGCTACAAACATTCCTCTTTTTCGAAGCAATATTTTCCCATCACTCACCGGTTTTGCTATACCCTGGCAGGCTTACAGATCCGGTAGTTTTCCCACACTCAGAAAGACAAAAGATTTATTTTTGCTGCTTGGAGGTCCTTAAAACCCAGCGGGTCACTAACAGACAACAGAAACAGACATCCTTGAGATCCGGCAAGATAAATGTGTTTTGCTGCATCCGAGAAGAAAAGTCTTTAAATGCTGAAATCAAATTTATCAGGGCTGCAGTTGCAAAGACCATTAAAGGGACGTTTCCCGACTAGGTTTGAATCATCATGTTCTGGTTTTTTTTCATGTGCAGCTATCCTAAGCTATCTGGCTCCAAAACAGGGGTGAAATCCAGCAGGTTCTGACAGGTTTTGGAGAACCGGCAGCGGAAATTTTGAGCAGTTCAGAGAACCGGCAAATTTATTTATTTATTCTGTCACAACAATATATATGAGTATCATACAAAAGATTATATAGTATATAAACATATATATGGGTAAATATTATTATATATATGTTTTCTGAGGTTTTCGCGGGTGTTTGTATGTAGGTCTTTGGTTATTCGGGTTTTCTCCCACGTAAAATTGGAAGTGTCTTGGCGACGTTTCGACGAAGTCTCATTCGTCATCTTCAGGCTTCATATATATATATATGAAGAAGAAAAGAAAAACAATAGGACAGGAACGGTAGGCACGTTTGTGCTCTTATGCACACCCCTTATGGTCCTCTTAGGAATGGGGTGAGGTCAATAGTAGAAAGTTTTTGGTTAAAGCTTTTGGGATTATGGGAAGAGACCACAGAGTCAGGTAAAGTCTTCCAAGCACTGATGATTCTGTTACAGAAGTCATATTTTCTGCAATCTAGATTAAAGCGGTTGACATTAAGTTTAAATCTATTGGTTGCTCTAGTATTATTGCAATTAAAGCTGAAGTAGTCTTTAACAGGAAGGACATTACAATAGATGATTCTGTGAGTTAAACTTAGGTCTTGTCGAAGGCGATCGAGTTCCAAGTTTTCTAAGCCTAGGATTTCAAGTCTGGTGGGATAAGGTATTTTGTTATATTCAGAGGAATGGAGAACTCTTCTTGTAAAATATTTCTGGACACGTTCAATTGTACTGATGTCAGAAATGTGGTGAAAGTTCCAGACAGGCGAGCTGTATTCTAGAATTGGTCTGGCCCCAGAGTTGGGTGGGAATGGAGGTTTTGCAAAATCCTTCCCCTAGGAGTGGGCAGGGAATGGGGATTTTGCAGTATCCTTCCCCTGCCATGCTCACCAAGTCATTAAGCCACGCCTACCAAGCCACGCCTACAGAACCGGTAGTAAAAAAAAATGGATTTCACCACTGCTCCAAAGTCAGGATATTCTTGGATGTATCCTCTTTCTCATTCCTCTCTGTCTCATCTGTCTCCTTCTCCTCTATCTTGTTCTCCTTCCTTTCCTTTTTTCTTCTCCTTCTTCTCTATCTCCTCTTCATCCTTCTTCTTCTTCTCCTCATCCTTTATTTTCTCCTTCCCCTCTATCTTCTTCCACTCCTTCTTCTCCTGCTCTATATCCTCTTCATCCCTCATCTCCTTCTCCTTCCACATCTCCTCCGTTATCTCCTTTTCCTTCCTCTTCTTTTCTCCTCCTCCTTTCTCTTTTTTCTTGCTCCTTTTCTCCTCCTCCTTCTCTATTTCCTTTTTCTTCTTTCTCACCTTCTTCTCATTTTTCTTTTCATCCCCTTCTCCCTTTTTTCCTTCTCCTTTACTTCCTTCCTCTCCTTCTCCTTCCTCCTCCTCCTCCTCCTCCTCCTCCTCCTCCTCCTCCTCCTCCTCCTCCTCCTCCTCCTCCTCCTCCTCCTCCTCCTCATTCTTTCTTTTCTCCTTCCCTTTTATCTCCTTCCACTCCTTCTTCTCCTTCTCTATCTCCTCCTCATCCCTCTTCTCCTTCTCATTCCACTTCTCCTCCTTTATCTCCTTTTCCTTCCTCTCCTCTCCTTTTTTTATCTTCCTCCTCTTCTTTTCTCTTTCTCACTCCTTTTCTCCTTCCTTCTTTATCTCCTTCCATTCCTTCTTCTCCTGCTCTATATCCTCTCATCCCTCATCTCCTTCTCCTTCCACATCTCCTCCATTATCTCCTTTTCCTTCCTCTTTTTCTTGCTCCTTTTCTCCTCCTCCTCCTCATTCTTTCTTTCTCTCTTTCTCTCTCTCTCTCTCTCTCTCTATCTCTCTCTTTCTCTCTTTCTCTTTCTCACCTTCTTCTAATTTTCTTTTCATCCCCTTCTCCTTTTCCTTCTCCTTTACTTCCTTCCTCTTCTTTCTCCTTCTCCTCCTCCTCCTCCTCCTCCTCCTCCTCTTTCTCCTTCTCCTCCTCCTCCTCCTCCTCCTCCTCCTCCTCCTCCTCCTCATTCTTTCTTTCTCTTTCTCCTTCCACTCCTTCTTCTCCTTCTCTATCTCCTCCTCATCCCTCTTCTCCTTCTCATTCCACTTCTCCTCCTTTATCTCCTTTTCCTTCCTCTCCTCTCCTTTTTTTATCTTCCTCCTCTTCTTTTTCTCTTTCTCACTCCTTTTCTCCCCTTCCTTCTTTATCTCCTCCTCCTTCTTTCCCACCTTCTTCTACTTCTCCTCTTCATCTCCTTCTTCTCCTTTTCCTTCTCCTTTATCTCTTTCTCCTTCTCCTTCCCTGTCTCCTCTTCACCCCTTTTTTCCTCCTCCTTTTCATCTTTTTCCTCCATTTCCCTTTCCTCCATCTCTTTAATTCAAGAAAACAGACAAAAAAACATGACAGAAGAAAAGAGTAACAGATTAAAAAGGAATAACGCTAAAGCAGAAGCAATACAATTACAACAAAAACGAACAGTATGTATAAGACTTTTCTTATTAGAGGACAGCCGTATTTCATTATAACTGTACATGCATCACTTATGCCTATAGACAACTCATTGACAGATAACATATTAATATCAGATCTTCAATCCACTGAGTAATTGGGGACATAAATTCATCTTTCTAATGTTGAAACATTATCCTCTTGGCAATAATAAAGGTATGGGGAATCTATTTCCTTTGTTGACCTATCAGTTTTATTTATTTATTTGATTTCCATAGCCACCTATCCCAGCAAGTGATTCTGGATACTGTATACCATAAAAATTAACAACAGTTAAGCCAATGTAGATAGTACAAACTATCTATGTATTGTCTGTCTGTCTGTCTGTCTATCTATTATCTATCTACGGTATCTATCTATCTCTATCTATCTATCTATCTATCTATCTATCTATCTATCTATCTATCTATCTATCTATCTATCTATCTATCTATCTATCTAATATCTATCATCTCTATCTCTCTCTTTCTCTCTTTCTCTTTCTTTCTCTCTCTCCCTCTATCTAATATCTATCTATCTATCTATCTATCTATCTATCTATCTATCTATCTATCTATCTATCTATCTATCTATCTATCTATCTATCTATCTACTGTATCTAACTATCTAGCTATCTACCTAATATCTATCTATCATCTCTCTATGTCTCTCTTTATCTATCTCTGTCTATCTATCTATCTATCTATCTATCTATCTATCTATCTATCTATCTATCTATCTATCTATCTATCTAATATCTATCTATCATCTCTCTCTCTCTTTCTCTCTCTCTCTCTCTCTCTTCATCTAATGTCTGTCTGTCTATCTATCTATCTATCTATCTATCTATCTATCTATCTATCTATCTATCTATCTATCCATCCATCCATCCTTCCATCATCTCTCTCTCTCTCTCTCTCTCTCTCTCTCCATCCATCTATCCATCTATCTATCTATCTATCTATCTATCTATCTATCTATCTATCTATCTATCTATCATCTATCTATCTATCTATCTATCTATCTATCTATCTATCTATCTATCTATCTATCTATCTATCTATCTATCGTATCTAACTATCTAGCTATCTACCTAATATCTATCTATCATCTCTCTCTATGTCTCCCTTTATCTATCTCTCTTTGTCTATCTATCTACCGGTAGCTAATATGTATCTATCATCTACCTATCCTCTATCTATCATCTATCATCTATCTATCTATCTATCTATCTATCTGTCTGTCTGTCTGTCTGTCTGTCTGTCTGTCTGTCTGTCTGTCTATCATCTAGCTATTATCTCTCTCTGTCTCTCTGTCTCTCTGTCTCTCTCTCTCTATCTCATAACTTCTGCCTATCCTGTAGAAGTTCAAGGGCTCACGCCAAATGCTCCTTATTCCAATTTTCACCAAATTAACCCTATGAGATACAATGGGTTAAAAGTTAGGCAATAACATTTTTGTGGCCAAAGGGATTTAACAAAAAATCAAACCAAAAACCTAATCTCCCCAGTCCTAATTCAATCTCTCAACCACCTTCTCATATTGTCTCTCTTTAGTATCCTGAACAATTCATTTATATGCTTCCGAAACTCCAGCTGCCCCCCATAACTTCACTGTGGAGTTTGGATCAGGCAATTTTACAGCAATGCCTCCGTTGCCCGCACTTGTACATTGGACATCAGGTCCTTGAGGCTTAATTATGCCTTTCCCTGTCTCATCTTTTCTTTTTTTAAAACCACAGCCGGGGAAAGACAATGATGCATTTTAAGCAGGAGGCAAAGTCATGACAAGTTCTCAAACTCATTGAGACATAATGATGGGGGAAGAGAACTGGGCTCTCGGTTCTTTTATGTGGCAGAAATCAGTCACTTGTCTTTCAGGCGATGTCCATGTTCTCAGTTACAGCGGGAGAATGAGATGTTAATTATGGGGCAGAGAGAATGACAGCAAGCCTGAAATAGCAAAATTGACCAAACCACAATAGAGAGTTTTTCTTAAAATTAAGAACCGGTTGTCCGTAACTCTTCTATTCCCCCTTTCATACCGATGAGCCAAACTTGTTTTGTAGGGCAAATATTCTAGGGACAATTTTTGCAATATGTTTTAATCATGCTAGTGCAAGATCTCTCTTTCTCCCACCACCCTTGAATGGAAAAAAATATATTATTTTTTTTAAGGAGGACTGGATGGAGAAGGAAACTCTCTACAAATACATGTAATCCATAACTTTCTGTTCTGACCCTGTCTTAGCAGAAGCAAGAAACAGACTTCTTGTCACACAAAAAAACCCCTCTTTATTTACCTCTTGGGAATTAATTGCATTCACCCACCGAAAAGTCTAGGCAAGAGTCCTTCAAGGGGTTAATGGCAGCAACAGACCTTATCAGTTCCTTGTGACAATTGCAAGGCTGAAAGGCTGCAAATTAAGTTCTGGCAAGCAATCTCTGATGCACGAAACAGAATGAGCAAAATCTCCAGAAATACGAACGGTTGTCTCCTACGACCACCATTCCCCTTTCCTTCTATTTATTCCCCAGCCAGGGAGGGGCCGTTCAGTGTCCACATGTGCTTTGCTTCCCGAGTCGGCTCCTTGTCCTCCGTTGTTAACCTCTCTTAACTGCTCTGCGCATACATGCATCTGGAACAGGCCCCAGCTGTTCTTCCTCCTCACTCATCTCAGCTTCCAAAGGCAGCTGCCTCTCTGGTGGCTGGGAAATGTTGGACGGCCTTGGCTCTATCTCTGCATCCAACACAGAGCATCTATCAGAGCCTTCCCCAGGCTCCAGAACTGGCCCAAGTTTCTCCCCAATGTCCTCATCGTCCGAGTCTGACACAAGCTTTGCTGGCAGCTGGCGGGCCACAACACTTACAACCATTCATTTAGTCATCATTTGAAGTTACAGAGGCACCGAACAAAGTGACTTATGACCATTCTTCACCATTGCAGCAACCCCATCGTCAAGTGATCCAAATTCAGACTCTTGGTAATTGACTCAATTGACCTTTTGCGACCTTAGGGTGAACTAAATCAATGGGGAAGACACAGTGGGTGGAAACTAATGAAGGAGACAAGCAACTTAAAACTAAGGAGGAATTTCCTGACAGTTAGAACCATTAATAAGTGGAACGACTTGCCTCCAGAAGTTGTGAATGCTCCAACACTGGAAGTTTTTAAGAAGAGGTTGGATAACCATTTGTCTGAAGTGGTGCCTAAGGAGGGGGTTGGACTAGAGGACCTCCAAGGTCCCTTCCAACTCTGTTATTCTATTCTATTCTTTCTTTGACTCTCTGGAAAATGAGGTTGGGTCTCTTCTGAGATGTTTCTCATGCCCTCCCTTCCTCCCTCTTTCTGTGAACTAAGATATTGTTTTACATGCGGGTTGTCCCATCTGCAGCTCTTCCTCCTGTCTCCCAACATAATTCTCACCTTGTTGTACCTTGATGAAGGTATCTTTTCTTTTATGTACACTGAGAGCATATGCATCAGAGACAAATTCCTTGTGTGTCCAATCACACTTGGCCAATAAAAATTCTATTCTATTCTATTCTATTCTATTCTATTCTATTCTATTCTATTCTATTCTATTCTATTCTATTCTATTCTATTCTACACACCATGACAATTCTCTATAACCTTGAGATGCTCTAACAACCATATTTTAAGGCTGCTGAACTTTGGACTTCATCATGCAAAGCACAAGTTGACTTATAGTTTCTCCGGGAACTAGGCTAGAAGCAGGCAAAAGCGGAAGCATATGAAGTTTGGGGATAGAGGTCAAACCAAAGACATTTGTTCAGTTCCAGTGACATTTCAATGGTACTCCAGAGCCTCTAAGTCCATTTACCTTCACCTTTCTCATCTCGGATGGGCTGGCAATTGTGGGTCTCTCACAAAGTTTCCTCTCTTTTGGCAAAACTGACTTTCCGTTAACTACTCCGATGTGAGCCATCAGACCCGTAGCATTACTCCTTGGTTGCTTGTCCTTACTAGAACGAAAACGACTTGTTTTTCACAGATTTCATATGCTTTCCGCCGCAGAGCAAATGCCCTCTGCTTTTTATTGTATTTTATGGGATGCAGGTGGCCAATATAGTGAAACCTGTTTTCACGGCCCAAAAGATTTATTGTTCCCCTTCTGTCTCGTTTCCCCCCCACCCCCCACCTCCAAGCTCCAAATATTTTGTCATGGTATCATCATCTCTCGGCAGCCCAAAGGCATCAGGACATAGAAAGAAAGAAAGAAAGAAAGAAAGAAAGAAAGAAAGAAAGAAAGAAAGAAAGAAAGAAAGAAAGAAAGAAAGAGGGAGGGAGGAAAGGAGGGAAGGGAAGGGAAGGAAGGAAGGAAAGTAGGGAGGAAAGAAGGAAGGAAGGGAGGGAGGGAGGAGAAGGAAATGAAGGAAAAAAGGAAGGAAGGAATGAAGGAAGGAAGGAAGGAAGGAGAGAGGGAGAGGGAGGGAGGGAGGGAGGGAGGGAGGGAGGGAGGGTGGGCTACCCATTCCAGAATGTACCCGGAAAGATAGTCTAATATTCTTAACAGATGCCTTTTCTTCTCCTGGGGCATTTCCATTAGTTTTTGCCCTTTTATTTTTTCCCTGTTTAACAAAGAAATTACTATCCAACAGTTATAAGAATGTGCTTATGCATTTGACATAGGCTAGTGATTCATTCTTTCTTTTCTACTTCACACATTACAGGCGTCATATTTAATGTAGCGTATATAATATACTTATGTCTGTCTGTACTTTATGTCCATCTATCCATTTTTTTCTGTGTGTATGTGTGTTCCTTCTTCTTCTTCCTCTCCTTCTCCTCCTCCTCCTTCCTCCTCCTCCTTCTCTTCCTCTTCATCTGCTCTCCCTCTCCCTCCTTCCTCTCCTCTTCCTTTTCCTTCTGCTCCTCCTCCTCCTCCTCCTTCTCTTCCTTCCTTCTCCTCCTCCTTCTTCTCTTCCTCTTCCTCTCCCCCTCCCCTCCTTCCTCTCCTCCTCCTCCTTCCTCCTCCTTCCTCTCTTCCTCTTCCTCTTCCTCTTCCTCTCCTCCCCCTCCTCCTCCCCCTTCCCTGTTTTTTTTCAGTAAACGATGTTCAAGTGATCACCCAAGGCGAATGAAAATGGAAACAGGAGGGAAGCTTCACCCCTTCCGCGATTAAGCAAACTTTTGTGGTCTTCTTAAGGTAGAAAGAAAGAAGAAAAGGAAAGAGGAGACCTCTCTTTGCTCGGCTCCACAAACATCAAAGGGCAAGCAGACATTCAGCTCACTCCTGCTCGTCTCTTCTTCAATAAAAGAGGGCACACATATGTGCTTATCCAGCCGCATGAAGCTGCTCCGTTTGCAACAGGTAATGATCACCTGGCTATTCAAGACAGCGAGATGATCATTATGATGATGGTGATTTATGAAGATTAGGGAAGCTCTCACGCTGCTTTGTGTGCGTGGATCCACGGGGTCTCTCAGAAAAAAAACCAAGACCAGATTTCTGTGTTGATTCTGGTGGTTTTCAAAAGGAAAGGCTCTCTCCGGAGTTCATTTGTGGCTAGTGTTCAACCTGCCAATTTGGAAGTAAATTAACCAAAGTGGTTTCCAAAGGAACTCATCCTTAGAAGAGTCATAAAATCATAAGGTTAGAAGGGGACTATTGTGACTCCAGCTCCCAAGCCTGTCCTCATGGAGGAGGAGGATTCCAAGAGTGAGGGGGAGGAGCTGACAAGGCCTCCCTCTCCAGGTCCCTCCTTTCTGGCAACGCATCAGGTGCCAGCTGAATGTCAGGAAGAAGGCGTGTCGGAGCCCCCACCGACAGAGGGTGAGAAGGATCAATCCTGGATTGATCCCAGGCAGCGTTGGAAGGAGAAGTGTGCACAGCAAAGGAAGAGGTGTGGCAGGCCCAGAGAGTGCTGAGTCACTGAGCCACACCCCACAGGGGATAAAAATGGGTGGAGTTGCTCTGTAGCCCCTGTGACGGACAAAAACTACATGAACTTCGGATCGGTTGTTTTTGAGTTAAGGCCTGGAATGTGTGAAGGATTTATTCTGTGTACTCTTGGCTGCCGCAGCAACGGCCTACGGACAAGTAGACTCCCGTCTCTGACAGAGATAAGGAACTTGGCAGGCATTTGAACTGTAGCTGCCAAGTCTTTTATCCACAAAGAAAATTCAGGTCAGTTGTAGAATAAATGACTGTTAGACGCTCGCTCCTGCGTTCTTCTATGTGAGGTGGGGAGGGGGACAGAACAGGGATTTTGAGGTCTTCTTAGACCAGGGGTTGGCAACCTTAAACACTCAAAAAGCCATTTAGACCAGTTTCCCACAGAAAAGAAAACACCGGGAGCCACAAAAACGTTCCCATACCTGACTATTAGGGTTAAAATTCTGACTAAACTAGCATATGTAGTTGAATTAAACATTCTGTTTTCTTCTGAAATTTTTCTTTTTTTGGATTTACCCATGGTTGGCCTATCGGGAGTTGAAAAGCTCAATCAATCGTGTGCCGGCAGGTTTCGCACATTGGTGGTTGTGACGCATATTTTGAGTGACCGGGAGCCGCAGCAGAGGAATGAAAGAGCCACATGCGGCTCCAGAGCCACAGGTTGCTGACCCCTGTCTTAGACCAACCTCCCATCCAATGCAGGAAACCTCAGAGCATTCCAAACAAATCAGGGGTAAAATGCATTTACCTTCGCTACCGGCTTGGAAATATGAGCGCACATGCCTGTTCTGCGCATGCACAAAGGGTCAGTGCATAGGATGAGATGACGTCCAGGTAGGTGGATGGAGCCTCCCACCGCTGGCCCTACCGCATTGCGTGAGCCAGATAGGTCCAGCTGGATTTCACCACTGAGACAAATAAAAGTAGTCCTTGACTTACGACCACAATAGAGCCAAACATTTCTGTTTGCAAACATTCCGTTGCTAAGTGAGACAGTGGTTAACTCAAAGGTCCTTGGTGCTCTCTGAGCTTGGTGGTTTTTCTTGCAGTATACAGGTCCTCAATTATTTGTTTATAATAATTCGGGGGGGAAAAACTCACTATATTCGGGGGAAAAAAACTCACTGTATGTGACAGTGAGAGCAACCCACCAATGGAACAGAAGTTGCCTTCGGAAGTTGTGGGAGCTTCATCACTGGAGGCTTTCAAGAAGGGACTGTCAGAAATGGTCTAGGGTCTCCTGTTTTTGGACAGGACTAGATCGGAGGTCTCCAACCTTGGCAACTTTAAGCCTGGAGGACTTCAACTCCCAGCAAAGCTGGCTGGGGAATTCTGGGAGTTGAAGTCCTCCAGGCTTAAAGTTGCTAAGGTTGGAGACCCCTGGACTAGATGACCTACAAGGTCCCTTCCAACTCTGTTAATCTGTTAAGGCTGTGGGTGCTCCAGCGTTGGAGGTTTTCAAAAATAGACTGGACAAACGTTTGATTGGGATGGTATAATGTCTCCTGCCACAAGTAGGGGGTTGGACTAGAATGCTGTTTGCCAACACTTGGCACTTTTAAGGTATGTGGACTTCAGCTCCCAGAATTCCACAGCCAGCATGGACTTTACTTATTTACTTACTTACTTACTTACTTATTTATTTATTTATTTATTTATTTATTTATTTATTTATTTATTTATTTATTTATTTATAATTTAATTTCTACACTGCCCTTCTCCCGAAGGACTCAGGGCGGTTTACAGCCATATTTAAAACACAAAATACAAATAACAAATTTAAAAACAGAATTAAAAACAAATATTTAATAGGCCGAATCAAACTAAAACGGTCATAGACTGACATAAAACCCATTTAAAATTACAATTAAAATTACACTTAGGCCAGTCCCGCATGATGAAATAATAACGTCTTAAGTTCACGTTTGAAGGCCCGGAGGTCGCGGAGTTGGCGTAACCCCGGAGGCAGCTCATTCCAAAGGGCCGGTGCTGCCACAGAGAAGGCTCTCCCCCTGGGGGCCACCAACCGACATTGTTTGGTCGACAGCACCCTGAGCAGGCCCACTCTGTGGGAGTGCACAGGTCGTTGGGACGCTATCGGTGGCAGAAGGGGGTCTCGTAGATAGCCCGGTCCTAAGCCATGGAGCGCTTTAAAGGTGGTCACTAACACCTTGAAGTGCACCCGGAAGGCTACTGGCAGCCAGTGCAGGCTACGCAGGATGGGTGTTATATGGGAGCAACGCGGTGCTCCCTCTATCACTAAAGACTTCCAAGTTGCCTTCCAACTCTATGATTCTACATTATTTTATGTTCTGTTCACCACTGATCTAATCACACCCTGGATTTGGGAGGCCAGAAGCGTGGCCATTTCTAACTTTCTAAGATTTGGTAGGTTCCTTCCTCCCCCATCCCTCAATTTTGGACTGCATTTCCCCCCACCCCATCTAAACCGGCAAACAAAATAGTTCATTAGCTATGGCAGATGGAATATGATTATAAATCATGCTCTGCCTCCCCAATGAATATAAATCACCGGGCCTTCATTAATTTTGATAAACATGTAAAGATTTATAGAAACAGTGTGGCGCAGCCAAAAAAAGAAGCAAAATATTTTGAAATGTTATTAAAAGGATGGGAGTTTGATGTGCTCCAGGGAAGATTACAAAACAAAACAAAACCCTTTTTTTGGAAAAGCAAATGACCATTTCATCAGTGAGATACAGATACAGATTAACAGAGTTGAAAGGGACCTTGTAGGTCATCTAGTCCAACCCCCTGCACAAGCAGGAGACCCTACACCAGTGGTTCTCAACCTTTATAGTGCTGCGACCCCTTTAATACAATTCCCCATGATGTGGCGACCCCAACCATAAAATTATTTTCGTTCTGAATTTATCACGCCTGAAGCCGTCTTGGCTAGCGATCTGAACTGCTTGCGATTGCCTTGAGGACGGAGGCATTAAAGCGGAGACTCCTCCCCTATCAAGTTTATCGTGCCTGAAGCCAGATTAGGCTAGCGATTGGGAGTGATTGCAGCTGGCTTGAGAGGGAGACATCAGAGCAAAGATTTCTCTCTTTTTTAATTCATCGCGCCTGAAGCCGAATTCGGCTAGCGGTTTGAAGAGCCTGCAGCTGGCTTGTGGAGTCAACCATTGGAGCGCAATTCTTCGACTCGCAAGTATACTTCCCATATTTCCGATGGTCTTAGGCGACCCCTGGCAAATCGTCATTCGACCCCCAATGGGGTCCTGACCCACAGGTTGAGAACCGCTGTCCTACACCATTTCTGACAGATGGCAGTTTCTTTGTCCGAGAAAACATTTTGTCCCATAGTCAGTATCCAATACGGTGAAATGCCAAGAGATTTTCTAACAGCAAGTAATAGTATTCCTTGTCTTCATCATTATTATTTAGTGTGTTCCTTTACCAAATAACCTGGAAGATATTTTCATAAATGATTTAGATGAGGGAATTGAAAGGGACCTCATGAAATTTGCAGATGACAGTAAGCTGGCAGGAATCGCCAACACCCATAGAAGACAAGCTCAGGATCCAAAAAGATCTCGACAAACTTGAACAATGGCCCCTATCCAACAAAATGTGCAGAAAAGCAAAGTTTTACATTTAGGCAGGAAAAATAAAAGGTATAAATCAGTGGTGAAATGGAAAATTTGTTACTACCAGTTCTATGGGCATGGCTTCGTGGGGTGTGTGCGTGTGTAATTTGACTGGGTGGGCATGACCAACTTTTTTTTTCTTTTAAAAGCATTTTTTCTATAACCTGTTGGGCTGAAGAAGTTGTAAAAAAATGCTTTTAAAAGGCTCTGACGATCCCAGCTGAGTTGCCTGATCGTCAGAGGCTTTTCTTTTAAAACATTTTTTTTGCCTTTCAAAGAAAAAAAAAGCCTGTGATGATCAGGCAACTCAGCTGGGATCATCAGAGCCTTTTAAAAGCATTTTTTTTACAACCTCTTCAGAGGTTGTAGAAAAAATGCTTTTAAAAGGCTCTGTCGATCCCAGCTGAGCCGTGTGATCATCAGAGCCTTTTTTTTTACTTTTAAAAGCGTTTTTTCAGCCAAAGAAAAATGCTTTTAAAACAACAAGAAAACCCCTCTGATGATCGCGCGACTCAGTTGGGCATGGAAGGGGGCAGGGATTTTTGCTACCGATTCTCTGAACCACCCGCCACCATCGCTCCTGGATCAGGTGATCCAGTCCTAACTGGGAGCATTTTACCCCTGGTATAAATACAGATTAGGTGAGACCTGGCTCAAAAACAGGATGGCTCGAAGCTCATGAATTAACTAGGACATCTTTCAGAAACTTCACGCAGTAACTGTAAGAGAAACCTTGGAGTCCTAGTCAGTGGTAGGTCTCAGATATTGTTACCACCGGTTCGCCCCGCACACACATGCCCACTTCGCACATGCTCACACCTTCCATGCATGCGCTTTGCTCACACACACACTTTCCGTGCATGCGCTTCGCTGTCATGTCCCACTCCTCCGCTGACGGCCGGGTCGGGGAAGTCCGTATCAAGCGTGCCTCTGCAGCTCTGCCAAAGTCCTATCAGAGTTCTCAAGGCAGGCAGGAGACCAGGAAGTGACTTCAGCAATCCAAGTTAGACTTTGCCTGACTCAGAGAATGCCAGAAAGCAGATCCTTTATATAGGCCATGGGGTGTGGCTCCATGACTCAGCACTTATCCAGGCCTGCCCCTACCTTCCTTTTGCTGACGTCGCCTCTCCATTCTCCGGAAGCGAGGATCTCTCCAGCCTCCAGCTGTTGGTAATCTGAGCTCATGACTGGCTTCACATTCTTCAGGCTCACATGCTGTGGGGGAGGGATTTAGTTGCTCCGTTTGCCTGGGCATGGTGCCAGGACTGGGGGCTGAAGGCACATCAGGCACGTCGTCTTGCTCGGCCTGTCTGGGCATGGTGCCAGGGCTGGGGGCTGGAGGCATGCCAGGACATTCTTCTGAACTATCAGCGTCTGGCAGGAGATAAGAGGGGCCTGGCTGCGGCAGGGGGAGCGAGCGAGACACAACATTCGCTCACGGGCACACCTTCCGTGCATGCACCCAGCCTCGAAAACATGGCTAAATAGGAAGGCATAGTGCCGGCACAATCTCTGCTACCGGTTTGAGTGAACTTGTCTGAACTGGTTGAATACCACTTCTGGTCCTAGTGGATGATCATTTGAATATGAGCCAGCAGTGTGCAGCAGTAGCCAAAAAAAACCTAATACAATCTTGGACTGCATAAACAGAGGCATAGAATCAAGATCACGTGAAGTGTTAGTGCCACTTTATAAAACCCTAGTAAGAGCACACCTACGACCAATTTTGGTCGCCATGCTACAAAAAGAATGTTGAGACTTTGGAAAATGTGCAGAGAAGAGCAACTAAAAGGCCTGGAGACTAAAATATATGAAGAATGGCTGCAGGATTTGGGTTTGGCTAGTCTAAAGAAAGGGGACGTGGTGGCTCAGGGGCTAGGACGTTGAGCTTGTCGATCAAAAGGTCGGCAGCTCAGTGGTTCGAATCCCTAGTGCTGCCGTGTAACGGGGTGAGCTCCCGTTACTTGTCCCAG
The DNA here is from genome assembly GCF_028640845.1 of Ahaetulla prasina. NCBI lineage: Eukaryota > Metazoa > Chordata > Lepidosauria > Squamata > Colubridae > Ahaetulla > Ahaetulla prasina. The sequence continues at coordinate 8,146,521 of NC_080546.1, read as the reverse complement.
CTTCTGCCAACCTAGCAGTTTCGAAAGCATGTAAAAATGCAAATAGATAAAATAGGAACCACCTTTGGTGGGAAGGTAACAGCGTTCCATGCGCCTTTGGCATTGAGTCATGCTGGCCACATGACCATGGAGATGTCTTCAGACAGCGCTGGCTCTTCGGCTTTGAAACGGAGATAAGCACCACCCCCTAGAGTCGGCAACGACTAGCACGTATGTACAGGGGAACCTTTACCTTTATCTTTCAGTTTAAAGAAAATAATAATTAGGGGTGACATGATAGCAGTAGCCCAGTACTTGAGGGGCTGCTCCAAAGAGGGGGTCAAATTATTCTCCAAAGCACCAGAGGACAGGACAAGAAACAATGGTGTTGTGACCTAGGCCTAAGTAGTGATTACCAGACGCAATCAATCCTAAACAAACGTATTTTATTAGAATAGCTGAGAATTACTTCATTCTCAGCTTAGTCCAAATTAATTCCAAAACAAATCTTTCAGAAAAAGTCCTTCAGCTTTATCACAAACCTTTGTCATCTTTGGCACCCTGCCAAAGGCTTTTCTTGTCCAAGCCCCAAGTCCAAGTTCAGAAACAAGAGATGCAGGCTAGAAACAAACATAGCAGCATTGCTTTCCTACAAAGAGCCCAAGAGCCATTGCTGCTCTTTTAAGCCTTATGGGAGGGGCCAATCATCTCCTGGCCTTACACCTGAGTCTTCCTTTTTTGCTTTAACTGCTCTTGCCTTCTGGCAGCTCTTTGCATGCGTGGACTAGGAACAGGCTCCTCCTGTTCCTCTGCTTCTCTGTTGTCCACCTCTGGAGGCTCAGGAGTCCGTGCATCGCTCCCAGATGGCCCTGGCCCCATCTCTGCCTCCCACGCAGAACCCTTGTCCAGGCTTTCCCCTGACTCCAAGACTGGCTCATGGTCCTCCCAGCCTCCTTACTGTCCAACTTTGCTGTCAGCTCCACAGGCTGCTGGTGGACCACAACAAAATGGATAGAAATGACTTCCGCTTGGCGCCACCTTTCTCGCTGGGTGCTAATTTATGGCACTCCGCACTGGATATTGTAAAAGCCAGTGTAAATAGCTTCGAACAGCTGTTCCCGACTTAATTTTCCCTCTCTGGTTGAGAGAGCAGGGGAAAGAGCAGGGGGGAGAGAGGTAGATTCCCCTAGGGGCTTTGTTTTTGTTATGCAAAGTCCCGAAAGGTCGAGTCCCTTTGAATTCCTCCTACCTCCATTATCCAGCGCGTCTCCTGCAACAGCAGGAAAAGAGGAAGGTGTCCAAGTTCTGCTAACAATTGATTTCTTTTTGTGGATTTCTATAAGCAGGCGGAAGAAGCATGAGTGAACAATTATTGGTTTGCAAGTATTGTTGATTTCCTGACTTCCTCCTTTTTTAAAGAGAGAAAAATTATTTTTTTCTCTTTCTCTTAAAATGGCGTTTTAGACTAACTGCAAATAGACCAGCCTTGCTGCGAAATCGAAACTGAATGGAGACATCATCTTATTGTGTTGGATTCTGGATTGTTGGATTATATTACGTTGTTTAAGTATTTCATAAGGGGATTTTCAGCAAGAACTTTGCCATGAAGGTTCTTTCAGAAGAATGGATTCGTGACTTTATACAGGATTACACAGAAAGAATGTATTTAATTATTCAAAAATACGAACTGAAACAGGACTTAAATGCAATGGATGAAGATATGATCGTGAATAAACAAGTTGATGTAAAGAAGTTTCCTTTAAATAGTTTGGATGAAATGTCAGAATTTGTGCTACAGGAGGCTGTCTCCCAAACTGAAAAAAATTATAGGCTTAATGCTTTTCAAGAATTCCCTCTTTGGATTGATGGAATATATGGTAGTATTTTGTGGATTTTTGAACATAAGGATCTATTAGGCAATATTGTGACTGACTTTTCAAAAGGAGAAATGAAGGAAAGACAGAGATTAATGCATCAAAAAAAATGGCAAGAGACAAAAGTATTATTCTTTGAATTATTAACAGACAAAAATATTACTGTCCCTGAAAGACAATATGTGAGGAAGATCTGGAAGAAATGGGTTGATTATATGTTTTATATCTATTATAAAAGACTAGGTATTTGGATTTATACTGGATTTTGACGAGGATGGACTAAATTTGAATAGCTACTGTAATTCTTGGTATTGAAATTTTATAATGTGTTGTATTGTATTTTGAATAGAATATTTTTGAAAGAGTTTATGTAAGAAAGACCTGGGGGAAAAATTATATGGTTATAGAAGCTATAAGGGAGATATTCTTTGAATTGGATTGGATTTTTATGTTTTAGTTGGTTTTAAATACTTTAGGATTAATTTGTTTTATTGATTTACATATTTTGTTATTCTTAATTGTTAATTTTTTTATTTTTTATTTTTTTTTCTTGAAGGATTTTGGTTGTGTTAGGAGGAAGTCAGAGCTAGAAAGGGAAAATTGGTATAATAGTTTTGGGGGAAAATCTTCTTAGCATATGTTTGTTTTATTTTTAACTATACCTTGTGCTTCATCCGGGAAGTCAGGGCGGAGGGGGGAAGGATTAGTGAAGGGAGGGGGGTTGGGGGGAAAAGGGGGGGATTTTTTTTTTTGTAAAACGTTTTGAATAATTAAAAAAAAATGGATAGAAACTAATTAAAGAGAGAAGCAACCTGGAATTAAGGAGAAACTTCCTAACAGTGAGGACAATTAACCAGTTGAACAATTTGCCTTCAAACATCATGGGCTCTTCACCACTGGAGGTTTTTAAGAAGAAACTTGTTTGAGATGGTATAGAGTCTCCTGCTTGAGCAGGGGGTTTGACTAGAAGACCTCCAAGGTCCCTTCCAGTTCATTCATTCTATTCTATTGTACTTCTTCCACATGATTTAAGGAAGTAAGTTATTATTAAGCTTCTTCTCCAAAAACACTACACTACTAACCAGAGCATATAAAATATTTGCTAGACCAATTCTTGAATACAGCTCAACTGTCTGGAACCCATACCACATTTCTGACATCAATACAATTGAACATGTCCAGAAATATTTTACAAGAAGAGTTCTCCACTCCTCTGAAAACAGCAAAATACCTTATGCCACCAGACTTGAAATCCTGGGCTTAGAAAATTTAGAACTACACCGCCTTCGAAATGATCTGAGTTTAACTCATAGAATCATCTATTACAATGTCCTTCCTGTTGAAGACTACTTCAGCTTCAATCACAACAATACAAGAGCAAACAATAGATTTAAACTTAATGTGAACCGCTCCAATCTTGATTGCAGAAAGTATGACTTCAGTAACAGAGTTGTTACTGCTTGGAATACACTATCTGACTGTGGTCTCTTCCCAAAATCCCCAAAGCTTCAACCAAAAACTGTCTACTACAGACCTCTACATTCCTAAGAGGTCTGTAAGGAGTGTGCATAAGAGCACAAACGTGCCTTCCGTTCCTGTCCTATTGTTTCCTTTCACTATATCCAATTAATATAGTTATTACATACTCATATTTATATATATATGCTTATATATTGTATAGTAATTTCATGCTTATGCTTATATATACTGTGTGACAAAATAAATAAATAAAATAAATATTGTTGCCATTTATTGCCTGTATTTGACATATTCTTAACCTTACCTGCTGAAGGTTATCTCCTACCTGTCTCTATTTTCTCATGCCAGATTCAACCCTCTGCTCCACTCAGGGATTTTGAACTCCAAGCTAAATTTACCAAGCCTGTGCCGAAAAGGAATGAAGCTGCTTTATAATCTTGGCCTTCTGATTTTGTGTTATGTTCTTATATTATGGGCTGTTTCCATGACAGGTGCCCAAAGCAATGAGATTACACCTGCATGCAGCAACTAATAAACAGATGGTCAAATTAAAGAAATCCTACCATCCAGAAAATTAAATGAATTAGATTAGCAATCCAACTGTTCCCCCTCAAAAAGAAATAAGCAAATGTTCTTTCCATTCCTAAACTTTCTGAAGATTAGGGGATGAAGTAATTCTATGAAGTGCCTGACAATTCCCGGTTACTTCGTAGAGGTGCCTGTATAGTTTTCATGGCAAAAATATGGAAGATGGTCTTTTTCAGGTTTTTTTTTTTTCAAAAATACCTTAGCCTCAGAATTTTCTGGTGGATTCCCTCTTAGATCCTGATGAAATCTCACTCTGATTCATTCTTCAGGATCACCCAGGGTCAGTTAAAAACTAACATTTAGTTGGGCAAATAACTATACTCAAGGCTAATCACTTTTCAGTCGCTTCTTCAGAGTAGAAGAATGACATAGAATTCATGATATCAAGTTAAGGAAGAAGGGAGGGTAGAACTCAAATCTGGAATGAAAACACCCATTTCCTGAGGAGGAAAAATGTTCTTGGCAACATCTTGTAATATGAAACATTCTGTGTGTGTGTGTGTGAGAGAGAGAGAGAGACAGAGACAGAGAGACAGAGAGAGAGAAGAGAGAAAGAGACAGACAGACAGACAGAGAGAGAGTGAGCGAGAGAGAGTGAGAGACAGAAAGAAAGAGTGAGGGAAAAGAGAGGGAAAGAGAAACAAGGAAAAAGGAATGAAGAAAGGAATGAAGAGAGAGATAGAGAAAAGAAAGAAAAAAGGAGAAAGTGAGAGAAAGAAACAGGAAGAGACAGGAAGGAAGGAAGGAAGGAAGGAAGGAAGGAAGGAAGGAAGGAAGGAAGGAAGGAAGGAAGGAAGGAAGGAAGGAAAAAAGAGAAAGAAAGAAATGACAGAAGGAAAAGGAATGAAGAAAGGAATGAAGAGAGAGAGAGAGAAAGAAAGAAAAAGGAGAAAGTGAGAGAAAGAAAGAAATGACAGAAGGAAAAAGAGAAAGAAAGAAATGACAGAAGAAAAAGGAGAAAGTGAGAGAAAGAAACAGGAAGAGACAGGAAGGAAGGAAGGAAGGAAGGAAGGAAGGAAGGAAGGAAGGAAGGAAGGAAGGAAGGAAGGAAGGAAGGAAGGAAAAAAGAGAAAGAAAGAAATGACAGAAAGAAAAAAGGGAAATTTAAAGAAAGAAGGAAAGGGAGGGAGGGAGGGATAGAATTCAAAGAGAGGGGGAAAAAGAGATAGAATTCAAACACCACAATTTTCATATAAAATGCAGAAGAAGTAAAAGGCACAGGATTTTGTTAATTTTATTGTCTTTGGAGGAAATCAGGATGTGTGATAGTCAATACTGAGAAGGATTCTGTAGGAAAATTCTGGACACTGGAGTTGCATTGCCCTCCACCAAGTCCCATGCCTTCTCTGGCCCTGTTAGCTGGGGATGATGGGCACGTGGGTCCCATCTTGCAAGTGTCTAGATAGCGAAATCAGAAATACACAGGAAACCCCATATTCCTCTTGGGTAAATTGAGAGGTAATGAGGCAATTCTAGAAAAACATTCCTTCGAAAACTTTCTGGCTTGATAGGGAGAAAACTCTATACAGATACAGAATTCAGACGGGAGAGAAGGTTATAAATTATATTCTTCCTCCTTTTTTTTAATTGTGCATCATTTTATATTAAAAAGTAAGATGCCCCCATTAAGTCACACTTGCTGCCTGATGACACATATGAGCACATCCATGTTATGCTTGTCAACTCGCAAAGCATCCCAGGCTTGCTCTCAAGTTGCCATAGGCAAGGGGGATGGGAAACAGACAAAGCAGCCAGCAACCAAAGACAGGAGTGCATTTCAGAGATATCTTTCTCAAGGCTGTCTCCCAGGGTTACGCACAGCGGCTGAAGGGGAATAATCTCTACAACCCATGAAACTGCTCTGGTCCCCCTGAATGTGATTGATGACACACCCTGGGGGGAGAGGGGAAACAAGGTCATGATTAGGGCTGTAAATTACGTGGGCTCAGAGTTGTCTTCATTTGGGAATGTGCCGACTTGGAGCTCCTAATAAATAACTGGATTTCTTTTGAAGCTTCGCTTGAGGCTCATGATTTAATTAGGGTATCCATTGGAACCCTTACAATGTTCTTAATGGAATTGTGGGTTCCTTTTTGAACCACAATTGATCAAATTGACAACAGAGACACAAAACATTGGAAATGTGGATAGTTATTTTTTATATATATCTTTTCTCTGTGAGTGAGAGAGACATTTATGTTACAAATCAAGAAAATTTACTCCCCCAAAAAGATTGTAAATGATAAATACTTCCCGCCATTACAGAAATTGCTTTAATTTAATTTAATTTAATTTAAATATAAAAATATAAAAACCATATTCTATAGGCATATTTCCAGCTTTCATGGTGGGCGGTAGGGGTTTTGTCCGATACTGAAGCACTTTCCTTTTTTTTTTAATTTAACTGACTTTTTTAAAAAAAATTCATAGCATTATTTAAAAACATTTCATTAAGTTTTCAAAAAATTCCCCATGACAATTTAAATTTCTGAAAATATACTATTTGTATCGCCCGCGCATAAGTTTAGTTCATGTTACGTAAGAGAAACTAAATGGCGCTATAGTGCGACCACAAACAAAAGAGCCTCGTCCCAGAATAGCTTGCGCATCTCCCCCCCAATCAGTGGGCGGTTAGAAAATTTTACTACTAACAGAGATACAAAAGTGGATGGTAGGTATAAAAAGGTTGACTACCCCTGATCTATACTGGATTCTTGAAAGACCAATCTCAATATATTTTCATAGCTTTCTTTTCTGCACCACTAATATATTAGTTTATATGCTGACCTTTTCTTTTCTTTTCTGTTGCCTGTATATCCAAACCTGGCTACTACGCTAGCAGTAGCAAAATTCTGTGCTGCTGTAATGACCACAAGGGAAGATTCAGTTACAGGACTAAAATATGTTTTCTTGCACCAATTTTTCATAGATATCTTGCACAATTTTTAGAGAATCTATATTTATACCCATATTTTATTCACTTATCCATCCAGTACACATAGGCACCAGGGTGTTATTCGGCAGGTTCTGACAGGTTCTGGAAAACCGGTAGCAGAAATTTTGAGTAGTTTGGAGAACTGGCAAATACCACCTCTGGCTGGCCCCAGAGTGGGATGGGAATGGAGATTTTGCAATATCCTTCCCCCAGGAGTGGGGAAGGAATGGAGATTTTGCAGTATCCTTCACCTGGAGTGGGGAGGGAATGGGGATTTTGCAATATCCTTCCCCCAGGAGTGGGGAGGGTATGGGGATTTTGCAGTATCCTTCCCCCAGGAGTGGGGAGGGAATGGGGATTTTGCAGTATCCTTCTCCCAGGAGTGGGGTGGGTATGGGGATTTTGCAGTATCCTTCCCCTGGAGTGGAGAGGGAATGGGGATTTTGCAGTATCCTTCCCCCAGGAGTGGGGAAGGAATGGGGATTTTGCAATATCCTTCCCCCAGGAGTGGGGAGGGAATGGGGATTTTGCAGTATCCTTCCCCTGGAATGGGGAGGGAATGGGGATTTTGCAGTATCCTTCCCCCAGGAGTGGGGAGGGTATGGGGATTTTGCAGTATCCTTCCCCCAGGAGTGGGGAGGGAATGGGGATTTTGCAGTATCCTTCCCCCAGGAGTGGGGTGGGAATGGGGATTTTGCAGTATCCTTCCCCTGGAGTGGGAAGAGAATGGGGATTTTGCAGTATCCTTCCCCTGGAGTGGGGAGGGAATGGGGATTTTGCAGTATCCTTCCCCCAGGAGTGGGGAGGGAGTGGAGATTTTGCAGTATCCTTCACCTGGAGTGGGGAGGGAATGGGGATTTTGCAATATCCTTCCCCCAGAAGTGGGGAGGGAATGGGGATTTTGCAGTATCCTTCCCCTGGAGTGGGGAGAGAATGGGGATTTTGCAATATCCTTCCCCCTGGAGTGGGGAGGGAATGGAGATTTTGCAGTATCCTTCCCCCAGGAGTGGGGAGGGAATGGGGATTTTGCAGTATCCTTCCCCCTGGAGTGGGGAGGGAATGGAGATTTTGCAGTATCCTTCCCCTGCCACGCCCACCAAGCCACGCCCACCAAGCCACGCCCACAGAATTGGTAATAAAAATTTTTGGATTTCGCCACTGATGGGCACGACCCAAACTGTATGATACAATGTATGTTATTATTGTGGATGTTATTATTTACTATTGTTATTTGTATTATCTTTTAATATTATTGCAGATAGATTCTTGTCTTGCTGGTCTACGTCCATAATAAACTTAATATTTCATCTTCGCCTGTATATCCCCTAAGGCCATTGTCTATAGACTGACTTTTCCTTTCTTTCTTTACAGTTCAATCGGTCTTTTATTCTTTGCTTTGAAGTTTTCGTTTCCTATTTCTCGTCTGTCAAAATCTTGACTTCTCCTTTGCTTTTCTTCTCCCATTTTTTTTGTTTTTTGTTTTTGTTTGGGACTATTTATGTGTTCTCAGTCGGTCTCCTCTTCTAAATGTTCCCTCCAGGGAAAACTCTCGAAGACATTTTCGCTCATGATAGATCAGAGGAAGAAAAGAAAGTCCATTTTTTTTCCTCCTTTCCTGTTGCCTCTTTCTTTCTTTTCTTTTTAATTATTTTTTTTTATTTTTTAACGAAAAAGAACAACAATAAATAACATACATTGACGTAAAACATATATGCCTTCTTTACATCAGCTTCGTTTCCTTATTCTTCTCATATTTACATCCTGTTGCCTCTTTCTTAATAGTCCTGTCTCTCCTTTATTTTTCCTGTTTATTTTTGACTCCTGGGCTTTTCTTTTCTTTTTTTTCTGGTTTATTCAGCCTCTTCTTCATGAGGTCTGTGGCTACAGAGCTTCCCGGCGGCCATCTTGTCTTCCTTCTCATTGCCTGCCCAACGCAGCTGTTTTGATTGACAGCTGGGTTGCCCTGACGATGAGGGAGGGCCGAGAAGGTAGGTGAAGGAAGGAGCACAGGTGCTTATTACAGGTAGTCCTCGATTTACGACCATACCAGTGGTGGGTTTCAAATTGTTTTACTACCAGTTCTGTGGGTCTGGCTTGGTGGGCGTGGCATGGCTTGGTAGGCATGGCTTGGTGGCCATGGCAGGAGAAGGGTACTGCGAAATCCCCATTTCCTCCCAATCAGCTGGGACTTGGGAGGCAGAGAATAGATGGGGGCGGGGCCAGTCAGAATTTTTACTACCGGTTCTGTGGGTGTTGCTTGGTGGGCGTGGCATGGTTTGGTGGGCGTGGCTTGGTGAGGGTGGCAGGGGAAGGGTACTGCAAAATCTCCATTTTCTCCCAATCAGCTGGGACTTGGGAGGCAGAAAATAGATGGGGGTGGGGCCAGTCAGAATTTTTACTACCGGTTCTCCGAACTACTCAAAATTTCCACTATCAGCTCCCCAGAACTGGTCAGAACCTGCTGGAACCCACCTCTGGACCACACCTGAGCCCAAAATTTCCATTGCTAAGCGAGATACTTAAGTGAGTTTTGTCCCGTTTTATAACTGGAGGCCTCTGGAGGCCGAAAATGATCCGTTTCCCAATTTCCGGTGGGCCCGGATGGCCCGAAAATCAGCTGGTTGATGTGCGCTGGAGCTGAGCTAAGGCAATGCTCAAAATCACATGCCCACAGATATGGCTCCACATGCTACCTGTTCTGTCCTCCCTCGCCTCCGTCCAAATGCTGGCTTAATTAGCCGTCACTATCAGCTCTGGCAGCAGAATAGCCCATGTCTGCCAAGAGCCTCCGTTATCTTCTACGACGCTGGTGACACCTAGAAACAAACTTCAGCTCTTAATCAGTGGATTTGCCTGTTACAAAGAGACACAGCAGCTCTGGCTGCCTTTTTTTTTTTTTTTATTGAAAAGGTTTTACAACAATTAAATTTTTCCCCCTCCCCCCCTCCCTCCTAAACCCCCCTCCCCCCCGGACTTCCCGGAGCAAACACAAGGTATAGTTCCTTAAACAAAACAGTCATACATTAAATTTTTAAAATCTAACACAATTATAATCTTTCTCTCTCACATAACCTGACTTCTTCCATTAAAATCAAAAATAACATCCTTCATTCAAAAGCAATCCGAAATTTCTTAATCTGATATCTATTTTGAATATAATCAATCCAGTTCTTCCATTCATTTAAATATTTTCTTGAGTACTGTCTTTCAAGAAGGCTGAGATTTTAGCCATCTCAGCCAAATTGGAAACTTTCAATATCCATTCTTCTATTGTGGGTAATTCTTTTTTCTTCCAATATTGTCCAATCAACAGTCGTGCTGCTGTTATTAAGTTCAAAATCAACTTAGTCTCAATCACTGTACAGTCCGTTGTTATTCCCAAAAGGAAAAATTGCGGTAGGAACTTTATCTTCTTCTTCAGAACATTCTGCATAATCCACCAGATTCTTATCCAGAAAGACTTAATTTTCTTACAAGTCCACCATACATGAAAATATGTAGCATCATCACAATTACATCTCCAACATTTCGCTTGCATATCTGGATACATACATGATAATTTCTTAGGATCTAAATGCCATCTATAAAACATCTTATAAAAATTTTCCTTAAATTCTGCGCTTGCGTAAATTTAACATTTCTAACAAATTTTTCCCATGTTTCCAACATTATTGGTTCTTGAATATTCTGTGCCCATTTTATCATACAATCCTTTATTAAATCTCTTTCAGAATCTATTTCTATCAACACAGTATACAATCTCTTTATATGCCCCTGAGTTTGATTTCTAATTTGTTTAACCAAATTTTCTTCATTTTGAATGATACCAATTTTCTGATCTTCTTTCCATCTAGCCTTTAACTGTCCATATTGAAACCAAGTATAATTCCTCCCTTCTTCTTTTAATGTATCCAAAGATTTTAGTTGTAAATTTCCCTCTCATTGTATAAAAGATCTTTATAAGTAATCATTTCTTGTTCCTGTTCTATATTTATATTCTCTACTGCGTGCGAGGACATACCCATATAGGAATTTTGTAATTTAACTTATAATAATATTTTTTCCAGACACGCAGAAGAGAAATTCTCAACACATGATTCTTAAAAGCTTTATCTACTTTCTTATCATACAATAAATATGCATGCCAACCATATAATAAATCATAACCTTCTATATTCAAAATCCTTTCCTCCGTCAAATTAAACCAATCACTTATTACCGAAAGAACAACTGCTTCATAATACAGTTTTAAATTAGGCATTTTAATCCTCCTCTTTCCGTGTATCTTGCATTATTTTCATTTTGACTCTCGCTTTTTCCCTTCCCATATAAATTTATTAATTCCAATCTGCCATTCATCCAAATTTTATCTTTCTTAATTATTGGTATCATCTGAAACAAGAACAAGAATTTAGGCAAAACATTCATTTTATAGCTGCTATTCTCCTAACAAAGATAATTGTAATTTTTCCAAGTATTCATTTCCTTCTGAATTTTTTTCCATAACACATCATAATTATTCTTATACAATTTTCCATTTGATGAAGTAAGAAAGACTCCTAAATATTTAACCTTTTTTACAATTTCAAATCCTGTTATTTCCTCTAGTTTTTCTTTCTGGTTCTTAATCATATTTTTGGTTAACACTTTTGTTTTATTTTGATTCACTTTAAACCCTGAGACCCTTCCATATTGATTAATTACTTCCAACAAATATACACTCGAATTTATAGGCTGAGTCAACATAACAACCAAATCATCTGCAAATGCTCTGACTTTATATTCATATCTTCTAATTCTAATACCCTCTATCTCCCTTAACTCTCTTATCTTATCCAATAAAGGTTCCAAAGATAAAATAAACAATAAAGGTGATAAAGGACACCCCTGCCTTGTTCCTTTCGCAATTTTAAAACTATCTGTCAAACTACCATTAATTATTATCTGAGCTGTTTGCTCTCCATAAATTGCCCTAAGTATTCGTATAAAACCATTTCCAAATTGCATTTTGTCTGTTAATTTAAATAAAAATTCCCAATGCAAACGATCAAAAGCTTTCTCTGCATCCAAGAATATAAACGCTGCCGGAATCTGATTTTTCTTTTCCAAATATTCCAATAAATTCACTATCTGCCTAATGTTATTCCTCATTTGTCTCCCTTTTATAAAACCAGACTGGTCAGTGTGAATCCTTTGTTGTACAATTTCCATTAACCTATTTGCCATTATTTTTGCAAAAATCTTATAATCATTATTCAAGAGTGAAATCGGTCTATAATTCCCAGGCTTAGTACAATCCTGATCCTCTTTTGGTATCAATGAAATAAAGGTAGTCCTCCATGATGGTGGTACTCCTCCTCCCATCAGTATCTGATTAAATAACTCCATAAGTGGACCAACTATCTCATCCTGTAACTTTTTATAATATATTGCTGTAAGTCCATCTGTGCCTGGGGATTTCCCTATTTTTAATTGCTTTATTACCAAAATAATTTCCTCAGAAGTTATAGGCCGATTCAACTCTTCCCTTTGTTCATTAGTTAAACCTTTAACCTTATATTCTTTCAAATATTTATCAATATCCATATTCAATATTGTATCTCTGGCATATAAATTTGTATAATATTCCAAGAAAGCTTTTTTAATTTTATCCTGTTGAAATCGCACTTTACCCTTGTATTCAATTCCTTCAATAGTACGTGCTTTCTGTCTTTTCCTTAACATATAAGCCAACCACCTCCCTGATTTATTGGCATTACAAAAAGTATTATGTTTAGCATATTGTATATTGGTTGCCACTTGATCTGCCATTAACATATTAAATTGACTCTGTAATATCTTTATCGCTTCAGTAGTTTTTAAATCATGTGGATTATATGGAAACAGTTATCATGTAACTTACAACTTCTCCACTGCAAAAACATATGGACTTCAAATCTAGATCAAGGCAAATCAATAGATGCAATCTACATAGACTTCTGCAAAGCTTTTGACTCAGTAGTACACGATAAACTTCTCCTTAAACTAACATCCTATGGCATCTCAGGACCCCTCCACAAATGGATATCTGCTTTTCTGTCTAACAGACAACAAGTGGTCAAAATCGGCAATGCTTTATCAAATCCTGTTCCTGTCAAGAGTGGCGTTCCTCAAGGCAGCGTCCTTGGACCAACACTCTTTATTCTATACATTAATGATCTTTGTGACCATATCTCAAGTAATTGTGTTCTCTTTGCTGACGATGTCAAACTATTTAACACCACAGATAACACTTCTATAATTCAAAACGACCTTGACCATCTAACTGCTTGGTCTAAAAATTGGCAGCTCCAAATTTCAACCAGCAAATGCTCAGTCTTACATATAGGAAAAAAGAACCCTAAAACTAAGTACATACTAGATGGACATTACCTTACAGACGACCCCCATCCCGTTAAAGACCTTGGAGTCTTCATGTCAAATGATCTAAGTGCCAAAGCCCACTGCAACTACATAGCAAAAAAAGCTCTAAGAGTTGTAAACCTAATTTTGCGTAGCTTCTTTTCCAAAAACACCACACTACTAACCAGAGCATATAAAACATTTGCTAGACCAATTCTAGAATACAGCTCACCTGTTTGGAACCCTCACCACATCTCTGACATCAATACAATTGAACGTGTCCAGAAATATTTTACAAGAAGAGTTCTCCATTCCTCTGAAAACAACAAAATACCTTATCCCACTAGACTTGAAATCCTAGGCTTAGAAAACTTGGAACTCCGTCGCCTTCAAAACCTAAGTTTAACTCACAGAATCATCTATTGTAATGTCCTTCCTGTCAAAGACTACTTCAACTTTAATTGCAATAATACAAGGGCAACCAATAGATTTAAACTTAATGTAAACCGCTTAATCTAGATTGCAGAAAATATGACTTCTGCAACAGAATCATCAGTGCTTGGAATACTTTACCTGACTCTGTGGTCTCTTCCCATAATCCTAAAAGCTTCAAAAACTTTCTACTATTGACCTCACCCCATTCCTAAGAGGACCATATAGTGCACAGCGCTAAGCAAACGTGCCTACCGTTCCTGTCCTATTGTTTTTCTTTTCTTCTTCCTATATATGTTTATATGTGTATATACTATATAATCTTTTTGTATGATGTTGTGACAAAATAAATAAAATAAATAAAATATACCAATAATTGTTGTTTCCTCTGAATTTCCTCTTCTAAATCCCTACGCTGTTTTTGTAGTTTTCTCCTCTGTCTACTATTAATATATATCACATTTCCTCTCATAAAGGCCTTGCTCGCGTCCCACACCATTTCTATCGAAGTTCCCTTTCCCAAATTATAATCAAAAAATTCTTTCATCTGTTTTTTACATTGATTTACATTATCCTCATATCTAAACAAATTTTCATTTATTCTCCATGATCTTCTTCCACCTTCATATTGCAACTCCATCCATACCGGACTATGATCAGTTAAACGCCTTGGAAATATCTTTGTTTTCCTAACCCTAGAAAGCAAGTCATTGGTAATTAATATAAAATCAATACGTGAAAAAGATTGATGCCTAACTGAAAAATAAGTATAATCTCTATCATCAAAATTCTGCCTTCTCCATATATCTATCAACTCAAAATCTTCCATCAAATCAAAAAAAGATTTAGGCAATTTTGCATGCATAGGAATTTTCTTAGAAAGAGTTCTTTTATCTCTTCTAATGTCCATTACACCATTCCAATCCCCTAATATAATAAATGTTTTATAGTCCCAAAAAGTCAATTTTTCATGTAACAGTTTATAAAAATTTTCTTGTTGTTGATTAGGTGCATATATGCCAATCACAAGTGTCTTTTTTCCTTCTAAAATCAATTCAATAGCAATATATCTTCCTTGAATGTCCGTTTCAATTAATTTACTTGATATATTTTTCTTCAAATATATAACTATACCATTTTTCTTATTCGGAGCAGAAGAAACAAAATGTTTACCTAATTTCGAATTAATCAAATATTTCTGATCTGATAATTTTATATGTGTCTCTTGCAAACATATCACATCATTTTTAAATTGTTTCAAATAATGGAACATTTTTCTTCTTTTCTGTGCTGAATTTAAACCATTAACATTCCATGTCAAAAATTTATTTGCCATCTCTGGCCTCTTGAAGCTTCTGAGCAATTAGCTGAAGACCCTCACTCTTCGGCTTGGCTCCTCCCACAGCTTCAGTAGTAGAATCCCGTTCCTGTATTTGAAGTCGTTCCTCCATCTCCTTACGCCTAATAGCTCCTCTTGTCACTCTTTGTTCTTGAGATTGTTCTTGAGGTACTGATATCACAGGTGCAGTTTCAGCTTCCCCACTCTGTTTCTCTTGAAGACTTTTATCCACTGTTTCTACATCCACTTTCAATACATTAAAAAGAAAATCTTTTGCTTTCAATTCAGTATCAATTCGATATCTCCTGCCTTGAAAAAATACTGTTAAACCAATTGGAACCTCCCATCTATATTGAATCTGATGCTTCTTAAGCTCTTGTGTAAAAAACCTAAAATCCCTTCTATCCTTTAACATTTTAGCAGGGATCTCTTTCAAAACCAACACCTCCTGTTCTGCTATTTGCAATTTCTTTTGGTATGTAGCTTGCAAAATCTGATTTCTTATTGTAGAAGTTAAAAAATAAATTACAATATCTCTTGGGAGCTTTTTCTGCCTCGCTACCCAAGAATTAACCCTATATGCCTTATCAATTTGAAAATCAACTTCTCGAGGGTCCATGCCTAACATTTCAGCTAAGGCTTCTGATATAACTTTTTTAAGATCTTCTTCCTTCCGGTCTTGAAGACCCCTAATTCTCAAAGCCTTCTCCAACGCTCTATATTGCAATACCACCACATGATCCTCATTTTTATCCACTTTATTTTGAAGCTCTCCAACTTTATTATCCAAATACTGATTTGCTTGACTAGTTACTTCCACTTTATCCTCCATTACTTCCAATTTTTTTGCCAAACCTTGAAAAACCATCAATAAATCTTCTCTAATTTTTTTATTAGTCTCTTTAATTTCTTCCCTAAGTTGATCCTTCACACCATGAATATTATTCATAATTTCTTTAAATCGCTCTTCAGAAACTCTATTCTGTTCCTTTAATATATCTTCTAAATTAGTTTCAGACCCCCTTCTCGTCATGGGAGCTTTTGGTGGCTTAGAAGCCATTTTAATTTAAGTAAAGTCTCTAATTAGAATTATAAAATCTCAAAGTCTCAAAGAGTCTCCAATTAAAGTTGTAAAATAAAAACTTTCACCTTGCCTCCTATGGAAAGCTTCTATTCAGCTAAAATCCACAAAGACGAACTTCGCTTTCTCTCACAAGCAGCCTCCAATCCACTTCCTCTCAGATGCCATTTCTTCCTTCACTAAGTTCAAGTGAGAAAAAGTTTTCCCCTTTTAAAAAGGAGTAGAAGTCAGCTCTCTTCTTGCTTCCCCAGTAATCGATCACTTGTATTTGTCCCATCTGCTTTAAGTTATTCAAAACGGAATCAATTGAGCAGAGGTGGGCGTTTTCCTCTTGTCCTGCTTAATTAACAGGATCGAGCCGAGTCTGGAGTGGGGCTGGGTTATGCAGGCACCCCTCCGAGACTCTGCATAAGAAAGCAGAGCCCCTGGGGCAATCTTCTGCTATCCAGCCGCTCTTGCTAATCTCTTTCACCCAGAGAAAAGCTTTGAAGCTGGCTAACAGCTGTTTCACCAGCTTTTACAGAATCTCAGTTCGGGACGCCATTCCAGACGTCCTCCCGGGGAAAACGAAACCACCAGAAGCCCCAACTCTGGCTGCCTTTTATATCCTGTGGGGTGTGGCTCCATGACTCAGCACTTCCTAGGCCTGCCCCACCCTTGCTTCTGTTGTTCCCTTCTCTCCTGCCTACGAAACCAAGCCTGATTGCTGTCAGCTGGGTCTGCAGGCGTGGCCTGGGGGGGAAAGAGTCAGGGATGGAGGCCACATTATTTCTTCCACCTGGCCTGCTTCTGGCTCCTGGAGCTGAGCCAGGCAAGCCGGTGCTCCCGAGGTAAGTCCTGACAGCTCTTCCCCCTCACTGTCCAAGTCACTTTCTGGCAGCAGGCCCGGCTCAGGGGGCGCAGACACAACACTACCTGTTGCATGCGTGCCATAGGCTTGCATCACAGTCCTATAGACAGACAGACAGACAGACAATCAAAATATAGAATACACATGATAATAAAGTTGGTAGGAAAATGAGGAATGGAGATAAGGGAAAGAGAGAAGTGAGGGATGAAGGAGATAAAAGAAAGCATGACCCTCCGATTCTTTTCAGTCTGGTAGAATAAAAGTGACAACATTATCGCCTCAACTTTTTACATGCTTAGTATATATTAGCCATTCCTATGACAACAAGTGGGCCTCTGGTGGCTCAACTGACTAAGCAGTCTGTTATTAACACAGCTGCTTGCAATTACTGCAAATTCAAGTCCCACCAGGCCCAAGGTTGACTCAGCCTTCCATCCTTTATAAGGTAGGTAAAATGAGGCCCCAGAGATTGTTGGGGGCAATAAAAGTTGACTTTGTATATAATATACAAATGGATGAAGACTATTGCTTAACACAATGTAAGCCGCCCTGAGTTTTCGGAGAAGGGCGGGATATAAATTCAAATTTAAAAAAAAGTGTATCTATTCAACAATATCCACAATAAAAGAATGGTTAATCAAGATGAGAGAATTGGCAGCCATGGCTAAGTTAATGGCCCTTGTCAAAGAAAAAAATCATTGAAATCCATCTATAATTGGAAGCCCTTCTGTGGACTATTTGCAGGTGATGTAGAAAAATCCCAATCCTGTCATATAACTTTGATGATTCTTAAAATTTAAAAAGAAAAAAAAGAAACAAACTTTTCTTTCCTATTTCCTAGGGGGAAGGGTCTGAATGGATATTACGCAGGGAGTTCTCGACTTACGAGAGTTCGTTTAATGACCGTCCCAAATTACAACGGTGACAGTAGCAGAGTTGGAGGGGACCCTCGAGGTCATCTAGTGCAACCCCCACCCCTGCTCACGCAGGAGACCTGTACTAGGGATTCGAACCGCCGAGCTGCCGACCTGTCTGATCGACAAGCTCAGTGTCTTAAGCCACTGAGCCACCTAGCCAGGCTGGGAATGAAAAGAGCGGCTTTTGACCATTTTTTTTCACACTTATGACCATTGCAGCATCCCCAAGCCCACGTGATTCACATTCAGACGCTTGACAACTGGCTCGCAGTTATGACGGTTTGCCGTGTCATGTGATCCCCGTTTGCGACCTTCTGATGAGCAAAATCAAGGGGGAGCCCAGATACGCTTCACCACCGTGCTACTAATTTGACAACTGATTGCAGTGATTCACTTAACAAATGGGGTGAGCTGGACTTCTGGTGGCTCCGCTCTCTCCGAAGGACGCCCTAAGGGCGTCCGCGCTGGGATTATGTAAAAGCTGGCGAAAACTGCGGCTGAAAGTACCTTCCCCGGTAAGGGGAAGGGAAAGAGCAAGAAGAAGGAAAGGTAGAGCTCTCTCTAGAGGCCCGTTTGGGGAACTCGAAAGGGAAAGTTCCCTGGAAATCCTTCTAAAAAAAGTTCCAGCTCCAGCGTGTCTCTGCTTCATGCAGACAGAGAAGAGAGCGACCACTTCTGCTTTAAGTGATTGTTAGGGATATTTATAAGCAGACGGAACAAACACAGGAGATCAGTCATTTAAATTGCAAGTATTAAATCTGACTTCTATTTTTTTTTAAAAAAAAAAATTTCTCTCATCTATAATCAACACAATGAAATAAAATGGCGTTTACTTGTTGAGAAAGTGAAACTGAATGGACATTTTATCTTATTGTACTGGACTGTGGATTGTTGGATTATTTTAGTTTGTTTAAGTATTTTATAAGGGGATTTTCAGCAAGAACTTTGCCATGAAGGTTTTTTCAGAAGAATGGATTCGTGACCTTATGCAGGATTATACAGAAAGAATGTATTTAATTACTCAAAAATACGAATTGGAAAAAAATGGAGGCGTTTTGGATGAGAGTTTGGAGGAAATTAACCAATGTAATCAGGACTTGGAATATGGAATGGAGGAGATAACAAAAGTGGATAAATATGAAGATAGGATCTTGAATAAACAAGTTGATGTAAAGAAGCCTTTTTTAAAAAGTTTGGATGAAATGCCTGAATTTGTGCTACAGGAGGCTGTCTCCCGAAATGGAAGAACTCACTTAACGAATTTCTCACTTTGCAACATAAATTCCGGCCTCCGTTCTGGTTGTAAGTCAAGGACTACCTGTAATATAGCTTTAAACTTAGAGTCGACGGTATGTGTTCTGTATATCCTTAGAAGACAAAGTTGGAAGTCATTCTTTACATATATTTCTGTTCTCCTTTATTTTTCTTTATACCGTAAAAGAATAACAGAGTTGGAAGGGACCTTGGAGGTCTTCTAATCCAGGGGTCTCCAACCTTGGCAACTTTAAGACTTGTGGACTTCAACTCCCTTAGATAGATATGGAGATAGACAGACAGACAGACATACGAGAAAGAGATGATAGAGATTATAGATAATGATAGATAGATGATAGATAGATAAATAGACAGACAGACAGACAGACAGACGGATAGGTAGTAGGTAGGTAGGTAGGTAGGTAGGTAGGTAGATAGATAGGTAGATAGGTAGATGGCTGAGGAATTCTGGGAGTTGAAGTCCACAAGTCTTAAAGTTGCCTAGTGTTGTGCCTCGCTCGCTCCCCCCACCGCAGCCAGGCCCCTCTTATCTCCTGTCAGACGCTGATAGTCCAGAAGAATGTCCTGGCATGCCTCCAGCCCCCAGCCCTGGCACCATGCCCAGACAAACCGAACAAACAAACCTCCCTCTGATAGCATGTGCGCCTGAAGCCAGCCACGAGCTGGGATTACCAACAGCTGGAGACGAAACGACGCTTCCGGAGAATGGAGAGGCAACGTCACCAAAAGGAAGGGAGGGGCAGGCAGCGGACCTTGGAACACTCTTTATTCTATACATTAATGATCTTTGTGACCATATCTCAAGTAATTGTGTTCTCTTTTGACGATGTCAAACTATTTAACACCACAGATAACACTTCTATAATTCAAAATGACCTTGACCATCTAACTGCTTGGTCTAAAATTGGCAGCTCAAATTTCAACCAGCAAATGCTCAGTCTTACATATAGGAAAAAGAACCCTAAAACTAAGTACATACTAGATGGACATTACCTTTACGACCCCATCCCGTTAAAGACCTTGGAGTCTTCATGTCAAATGATAAGTGCCAAAGCCACTGCAACTACATAGCAAAAAAAGCTCTAAGAGTTGTAAACCTAATTTTGCAGCTTCTTTTCCAAAACACCACACTACTAACAGAGCATATAAAACATTTGCTAGACCAATTCTAGAATAGAGCTCACCTGTTTGGAACCCTCACCACATCTCTGACATCAATACAATTGAACGTGTCCAGAAATATTTTACAAGAAGAGTTCTCCATTCCTCTGAAAACAACAAAATACCTTATCCCAACTAGACTTGAAATCCTAGGCTTAGAAAACTTGGAACTCCATCGCCTTCGACAAGACCTAAGTTTAACCCATAGAATCATCTATTGTAATCTTCTTCCTGTTAAAGACTACTTCAACTTTAATTGCAATAATACAAGGGCAACCAATAGATTTAAACTTAATGTAAACACGCTTTAATCTAGATTGCAGAAAATATGACTTCTGCAACAGAATCATCACAGCTTGGAATACTTTACCTGACTCTGTGGTCTCTTCCCATAATCCTAAAAGCTTTAACAAAAACTTTCTACTATTGACCTCACCCCATTCCTAAGAGGACCATATAGTGCACAGCGCTAAGCAAACGTGCCTTCCGTTCCCTGTCCTATTGTTTTTCTTTTCTTCTTCCTATATATGTTTATATGTGTATATACTATATAATCTTTTTGTATGATGTTGTGACAAAATAAATAAAATAAATAAAATATACCAATAATTGTTGTTTCCTCTGAATTTCCTCTTCTAAATCCCTACGCTGTTTTTGTAGTTTTCTCCTCTGTCTACTATTAATATATATCACATTTCCTCTCATAAAGGCCTTGCTGTCCCACACCATTTCTATCAAGTTCCTTTCCCAAATTATAATCAAAAAATTCTTTCATCTGTTTTTTACATTGATTTACATTATCCTCATATCTAAACAAATTTTCATTTATTCTCCATGATCTTCTTCCACCTTCATATTGCAACTCCATCCATACCGGACTATGATCAGTTAAACGCCTTGGAAATATCTTTGTTTTCCTAACCCTAGAAAGCAAGTCATTGGTAATTAATATAAAATCAATACGTGAAAAAGATTGATGCCTAACTGAAAAATAAGTATAATCTCTATCATCAAAATTCTGCCTTCTCCATATATCTATCAACTCAAAATCTTCCATCAAATCAAAAAAAGATTTAGGCAATTTTGCATGCATAGGAATTTTCTTAGAAAGAGTTCTTTTATCTCTTCTAATGTCCATTACACCATTCCAATCCCCTAATATAATAAATGTTTTATAGTCCCAAAAAGTCAATTTTTCATGTAACAGTTTATAAAAATTTTCTTGTTGTTGATTAGGTGCATATATGCCAATCACAGTGTCTTTTCCTTCTAAAATCAATTCAATAGCAATATATCTTCCTTGAATGTCCGTTTCAATTAATTTACTTGATATATTTTCTTCAAATATATAACTATACCATTTTTCTTATTCGGAACAGAAGAAACAAAATGTTTACCTAATTTGAATTAATCAAATATTTCTGATCTGATAATTTTATATGTGTCTCTTGCAAACATATCACATCATTTTAAATTGTTTCAAATAATGGAACATTTTCTTCTTTTCTGTGCTGAATTTAAACCATTAACATTCCATGTTAAAAATCTATTTGCCATCACTGGCCTCTTGAAGGTTCCGAGCAATTAGCTGAAGACCCTCATTCTTCGGCTTGGCTCCTCGCACAACTTCAGTAGTAGAATCGCGTTCCTGTATTTGAAGTGGTTCCTCCATCTCCTTCGCCTAATAGCTCCTCTTGTCACTCTTTGTTCTTGAGATTGTTCTTGAGGTACTGATATCACAGGTGCAGTTTCAGCTTCCCACTCTGTTTCTCTTGAAGACTTTTATCCACTGTTTCTACATCCACTTTCAATACATTAAAAAGAAAATCTTTTGCTTTCAATTCAGTATCAATTCGATATCTCCTGCCTTGAAAAAATACTGTTAAACCGATTGGAACCTCCCATCTATATTGAATCTGATACTTCTTAAGCTCTTGTGTAAAAACCTAAAATCCTTCTATCCTTTAACATTTTAGCAGGGATCTCTTTCAAAACCAACACCTCCTGTTCTGCTATTTGCAATTTCTTTTGGTATGTAGCTTGCAAAATCTGATTTCTTATTGTAGAAGTTAAAAAATAAATTACAATATCTCTTGGGAGCTTTTTCTGCCTCGCTACCCAAGAATTAACCCTATATGCCTTATCAATTTGAAAATCAACTTCGAGGGTCCATGCCTAACATTTCAGCTAAGGCTTCTGATATAACTTTTTTAAGATCTTCTTCCTTCCGGTCTTGAAGACCCCTAATTCTCAAAGCCTTCTCCAACGCTCTATATTGCAATACCACCACATGATCCTCATTTTTATCCACTTTATTTTGAAGCTCTCCAACTTTATTATCCAAATACTGATTTGCTTGACTAATTACTTCCACTTTATCCTCCATTACTTCCAAATTTTTTGCCAAACCTTGAAAAACCATCAATAAATCTTCTCTAATTTTTTTATTAGTCTCTTTAATTTCTTCCCTAAGTTGATCCTTCACACCATGAATATTATTCATAATTTCTTTAAATCGCTCTTCAGAAACTCTGTTCTGTTCCTTTAATATATCTTCTAAATTAGTTTCAGACCCCCTTCTCGTCATGGGAGCTTTTGGTGGCTTAGAAGCCATTTTAATTTAAGTAAAGTCTCTAATTAGAATTATAAAATCTCAAAGTCTCAAAGAGTCTCCAATTAAAGTTGTAAAATAAAAACTTTCACCTTGCCTCCTATGGAAAGCTTCTATTCAGCTAAAATCCACAAAGACGAACTTCGCTTTCTCTCACAAGCAGCCTCCAATCCACTTCCTCTCAGATGCCATTTCTTCCTTCACTAAGTTCAAGTGAGAAAAAGTTTTCCCCTTTTAAAAAGGAGTAGAAGTCAGCTCTCTTCTTGCTTCCCCAGTAATCGATCACTTGTATTTGTCCCATCTGCTTTAAGTTATTCAAAACGGAATCAATTGAGCAGAGGTGGGCGTTTTCCTCTTGTCCTGCTTAATTAACAGGATCGAGCCGAGTCTGGAGTGGGGCTGGGTTATGCAGGCACCCCTCCGAGACTCTGCATAAGAAAGCAGAGCCCCTGGGGCAATCTTCTGCTATCCAGCCGCTCTTGCTAATCTCTTTCACCCAGAGAAAAGCTTTGAAGCTGGCTAACAGCTGTTTCACCAGCTTTTACAGAATCTCAGTTCGGGACGCCATTCCAGACGTCCTCCCGGGGAAAACGAAACCACCAGAAGCCCCAACTCTGGCTGCCTTTTATATCCTGTGGGGTGTGGCTCCATGACTCAGCACTTCCTAGGCCTGCCCCACCCTTGCTTCTGTTGTTCCCTCCTCTCCTGCCTACGAAACCAAGCCTGATTGCTGTCAGCTGGGTCTGCAGGCGTGGCCTGGGGGGGGGAAGAGTCAGGGGATGGAGGCCACATTATTTCTTCCACCTGGCCTGCTTCTGGCTCCTGGAGCTGAGCCAGGCAAGCCGGTGCTCTCGAGGTAAGTCCTGACAGCCCTTCCCCCTCACTGTCCAAGTCACTTTCTGGCAGCAGGCCCGGCTCAGGGAGCGCAGACACAACACTACTTGTTGCATGCGTGCCATAGGCTTGCATCACAGTCCTATAGACAGACAGACAGACAGACAATCAAAATATAGAATACACATGATAATAAAGTTGGTAGGAAAATGAGGAATGGAGATAAGGGAAAGAGAGAAGTGAGGGATGAAGGAGATAAAAGAAAGCAAGACCTCCGATTCTTTTCAGCATGGTAGAATAAAAGTGACAACATTATCGCCTCAACTTTTTACATGCTTAGTATATATTAGCCATTCCTATGACAACAAGTGGGCCTCTGGTGGCTCAACAGACTAAGCAGTCTGTTATTAACAGCAGCTGCTTGCAATTACTGCAGGTTCAAGCCCCACCAGGCCCAAGGTTGACTCAGCCTTCCATCCTTTATAAGGTAGGTAAAATGAGGACCCAGAGATTGTCGGGGGCAATAAAAGTTGACTTTGTATATAATATACAAATGGATGAAGACTATTGCTTAACACAATGTAAGCCGCCCTGAGTTTTCGGAGAAGGGCGGGATATAAATTCAAATTAAAAAAAAAGTGTATCTATTCAACAATATCCACAATAAAAGAATGGTTAATCAAGATGACAGAACTGGCAGCCATGGCTAAGTTAATGGCCCTTGTCAAAGAAAAAAATCATTGAAATCCATCTATAATTGGAAGCCCTTCTGTGGACTATTTGCAGGTGATGTAGAAAAATCCCAATCCTGTCATATAACTTTGATGATTCTTAAAATTTAAAAAGAAAAAAAAGAAACAAACTTTTCTTTCCTATTTCCTAGGGGGAAGGGTCTGAATGGATATTACGCAGGGAGTTCTCGACTTACAAGAGTTCGTTTAATGACCGTCCCAAATTACAACGGTGACAGTAGCAGAGTTGGAGGGGACCCTCGAGGTCATCTAGTGCAACCCCCACCCCTGCTTACGCAGGAGACCTGTACTAGGGATTCGAACCGCCGAGCTGCCGACCTGTCTGAATCGACAAGCTCAGTGTCTTAAGCCACTGAGCCACCTAGCCAGGCTGGGAATGAAAAGAGCGGCTTTTGACCATTTTTTTCACACTTATGACCATTGCAGCATCCCCAAGCCCACGTGATTCACATTCAGACGCTTGACAACTGGCTCGCAGTTATGACGGTTTGCCATGTCATGTGATCACCGTGAAGGAGAGGGGTTGGGGAAAGGGGGAAAAATTTTTTTGTAAAACTTTTTGAATAAAAAAAAAAAATATGGGGTGAGCTAAGTCATAAAATGGGGCAAAAAACTCACTTAACGAATTTCTCACTTTGCAACATAAATTCCGGCCTCTGTTCTGGTTGTAAGTCAAGGACTACCTGTAATATAGCTTTAAACTTAGAGTCGACGGTATGTGTTCTGTATATCCTTAGAAGACAAAGTTGGAAGTCATTCTTTACATATATTTCTGTTCTCCTTTATTTTTCTTTATACCATAAAAGAATAACAGAGTTGGAAGGGACCTTGGAGGTCTTCTAATCCAGGGGTCTCCAACCTTGGCAACTTTAAGACTTGTGGACTTCAACTCCCATATATAGATAGATATAGAGATAGACAGACAGACAGACAGATACGAGAAAGAGATGATAGAGATTATAGATAATGATAGATAGATAGACGATAGATAAATAGACAGACAGACAGACAGACAGACAGACAGACAGACAGACAGACAGACGGATAGGTAGTAGGTAGGTAGGTAGGTAGGTAGGTAGGTAGGTAGGTAGATAGATAGATAGATAGATAGATAGATAGATAGGTAGATAGGTAGATGGCTGAGGAATTCTGGGAGTTGAAGTCCACAAGTCTTAAAGTTGCCTAGTGTTGTGCCTCGCTCGCTCCCCCCACCGCAGCCGGGCCCCTCTTATCTCCTGCCGGACGCTGATAGTACAGAAGAATGTCCTGGCATGCCTCCAGCCCCCAGTCCTGGCACCATGCCTGGACAAACCGAAAAAACAAACCTCCCTCCGATAGCATGTGCGCCTGAAGCTAGCCATGAGCTGGGATTACCAACAGCTGGAGACGAAACGATGCAATGGATAGACCCACGCTTCCGGAGAATGGAGAGGCGACGTCACCAAAAGGAAGGGAGGGGCAGGCCTGGATAAGTGCTGAGTCATGGAGCCACACCCCATGGTCTATATAAAGGATCTGCTTTCTGGCATTCCTTGAGTCAAGCAAAGTCTAATCTGGATTGCTGGAAGTCACACCTTGGATTCCTGCCTGCCCTGAGGACTCTGATAGGACTTTGGCAGAGCTGCAGAGGCACGCTTGATACGGACTTCCGCGACCCAGCCGTCAGAGGAGGAGTGGGACACGACACCTAGGTTGGAAACCCCTGTTCTAATCCAACCTCCCTACTCGAAAAGAATACCCTATACCAGGGGTCTGCAACCTTAAACCCTCAAAGAGCCATTTGGACCTTCTTTCCCACAGAAAAGAAAACACCGGGAGCCACAAAAACCTTCCCGTTCCTGACTATTTCTTGAGCGGCCACAAAAATAACATATGTAGTTGAATTAAATGTTCTGTTTTCTTCTGAAACTTTTCTTTTCTTGGATTTATCCATGGTTGGCCTACCGGGGTTAAAAATCTCAATAAATCGCGGGCCGGCGGGTGTCGTACATTGGAGGTTGTGACACATATTTTGAGTGACAGGGAGCCGCGAAGAGGGGGTGAAAGAGCCACATGCGTCTCCAGAGTCAAAGGTTGCTGACCCCTGCCCTGTACCATACTGCACAAACGGCTGCCCAGTCTCTTCTTAAGAACCTCCAGTGATTTATTTATTTATTTATTATTTTGATTTATATAGTGCCCTTCTCCTGAAGGACTCAGGGTGGTTTACAGCCAGATAAAAACAGAAAATACAAACATTAAAAAACATTTTAAAAAACTAAATTCAATTTGGCTAAGAGAGACTAAAAACTCTAATAAAAACCCCCGTTAAAACTATTAGGCCAGCCCTGCGCGATGAAACAAAAACGTTTCGCGGCGAAAGGTCCGGATGTCAGGGAGTTGATGTAAACCTGGAGGCAGCTCGTTCCAGAGGGCAGAAGCCCCCACAGAGAAGGCCCTCCCCCTGGGGGTCGCCAGTCGACATTGTTTGACTGACAGCACCCTGAGGAGACCCTCCCTATGGGAGCGCACAGGTTGACGGGAGGCAATTGGTGGAAGCAGGCGGTCCCGTAAATAACCCTGTCCTATGCCATGGAGCGCTTTAAAGGTGGTAACCAACACCTTGAATTGCACCCGGAAGACCACCGGCAACCAGTGTAGCTTGCGCAGGAGAGGTATTACATGGGAGCCTCGAGTTGCTCCCTCTACTACTCGCGCAGCCGCTTCTGGACCAGTTGGAGCCTCCGGGTGCTCTTCAAGGGGAGCCCCATGTAGAGAGCGTTGCAGTTGATGGAGCACCTACAACTTCTGGAGGCAAGTTATTCCACTGATTCATTGTTCACACGTTTAGGAAATTTCTCCTTAGTTCTAGGTTGCTCCTCCCCTTGATGAGTTTCCATCCATTGCTTCTTGTCCTGCCCTCAAGTGCTTTGGAGAATAGGTTGACCCCTTCTCTTCCTTTTGGTAGCCCCTCAAATAACAGAACATTGCTATCATGTTATCCCTAGTCCTTCTTTTCATTAGAGTAGAATAGCAGAGTAACAGAGTTGGAAGGGGCCTTGGAGGTCTTCTAGTCCAGCCCCCTGCTTAAGCAGGAGAGCCTATACCATTCTTCTTCTTCTTTTTTTGTCACAACAGTATATATAAGCATAAGCATGAAACAACCATACAACATATAAGCGCATATATAAAGAAAGGAAATAATAGGACAGGAACGGTAGGCACTTTTGTGCTCTTATGCATGCTCCTTATAGTCCTCTTAGGAATGGGGTGAGGTCAATGGTAGACAGCTTTTGATTAAAGCTTTTGGGAGTTTGAGAAGAGACCACAGAGTCAGGTAGTGCGTTCCAAGCGTTAACAACTCTGTTAATGTTAACAACTCTGCATAAATGGCTTTCCAGTCTTTTCTTAAAAACCACCAGTGATGGAGCATCTACAACTTCTGGTGGCAAGTTGTTCCACTGATTAATTGTTCTCATTGTCAGGAAATTTCTCCTTAGTTCTAAGTTGCTTCTCTCCTTGATGAGTTTCCACCCATTGCTTCTTGTCCTGCCCTCAGGTGCTTTGGAGAATAGCTTGACTCCCTCTTCTTTGGGGCAGCCCCTGAGATATTGGAACACTGCTCTCATATCACCCCTAGTCAGTGGTGGGATTCAGCCAGTTCGCACCACTTCGGGAGAACCGGTTGTTAACTTTCAGAGCAGTTTGGCAAACTGGTTGTTGGAAGAAATTATTAGGACAGAGAACCGGTTGTTAAATTACTTGAATCCCACCACTGCCCCTAGTCCAGTGGTGGGTTGCTCCCAGTTCGGACCAGTTCTATAGAACCAGTAGTAAAACTGGCGGGAGGCTCCGCCCACTGACCCAGAGGTCATCAAAAGTAATCTGCGGATCCGTGGACACGATGCGAACCGGTAGTAAAGGTAAGTGGAACCCACCCCGGCCCTAGTCCTTCTTATCATTAAACTAGACAGATCCAGTTCCTGCAATCTTCCACCTGTACAGGAACTAGACACAAGAACAGTTTTTTCCCCGAAGGCCATCACTCTGCTAAACAAATAATTCCATCAACACTATCAGACTATTTACTGAATCTGCACTACTATTAATCGTTTCATAGTTCCCATCACCCATCTCTTTCCACTTATGACTGTATGACTATAACTTGTTGCTGGCAATCCTTATGATTTATATTGATATATTGACCATCAATTGTGTTGTAAATGTTGTACCTTGATGAAGGTATCTTTTTTTTTTATGTACACTGAGAGCATATGCACCAAGACAAATTCCTTGGGTGTCCAATCACACTTGGCCAATAAATTCTATTCTAAAATTTCTCTAATTCTTCTACCCCTCTGTTCTTTTTTACTCTTTAGCTTTTCTCTTGATTGCCAGTTTATGTTTCTTATTATGTGTATACTTTTTTTAAAAAAATAAAAATACGATAGGACTAAAAAAAAACAAAAAACCCAAAGTCAAACTTTCAATGTTTTCTTTCTCAAGCAAAAAACCCCCATAGAAACAGTTTCCAAACGGGAACAAAATGGGGTGTGTTCTTTGTTTACAGCAGTTAGATTAGTGTTTGCTAGCGCCATCAATTTTGCTCACCGTTCTTCCACAGTGGGAATTAGTGCGGCTTTTTATGTTTGCATAGAAAACATAATTTAGGAATGCCCTGATTGTCTTTTCATCAATCTAACCAGGTTTAGATTTTCCAGATTAGCCAAGGTCACCTTAGAGGCTGTTCTCACTGTTTTTAATTAATTGTCATTTTATTGATGCATTCTCAACGTTCAGAATTTGCACGCTGATTTCAGATAAGGGCATGGAAAAGCAGTAGAAAATTATCTAGGTGCCCAGTTGGGTAACAGGCACCAGATTTGAATTGGGATTCTGATCTCTTTGAGAACCAATCAGCGGTAGATTTCACTTATTTTTATACCATCGGTTTGCCCCGTGTTCACATGCTCGCTTTGCACGCACACCCGGCCTTCTGTGCATGTGCTTTGCTCATGCACACGCCTTCCGTGCATGTCCCCGGCCTCAAAAACGTGGCTAAATAGGACAGCATAGCACCGGGGCAGGTGGGCAGGCCTACCCGTGATCTCTGCTACCGGTTTGTTTGAACCGGCTGAGTACAACTGTTGTGACCCAGGCCCGAGTAGGTAGTAGGAAACTCAGTCAGTGTAAAAACAAACAAACTTTACTCGAACAGCTGAGAATTACTTCATTCTCAGCGTAGTTCAACTAAATTAAAGCAAATTCCTCCCGACACAAATTCCTCAGTCCTATCACCAACCTTGATCCAATTAGGCAAACTGTCAAAGGCCTTTCTTGGCACAAGTTCAGAAGACACTGATACAAAATAAATGCAACAAGACGAAGTTATCAACATTGTTTTCTGGCAAAGAGCCCAAATGCAGTTGCTGGTCTTTTAAGACTTATGGGAGTGGCCAATCATCTCTTGGCCCTACTCCCGAGTTGTTCTCTTTGCTTGAGCTGCTCTTGCTTTCTGGCAGCTCTTCTCATGCGTGATTAGGAAGAGGCTCCTCCTGTTTCTCTGCCTCACTACTGTCAGGCTCTGGAGGCTCTGGAGGCTCTGGAGTCTGCACATCACTTCCCGATGGCCCTGGCCTCACCTCAGCCTCTGACGCAGAGCCCTCATCCGGGCCTTCCCCAGCCTCCAAGACTGGCCCACATTCTTCCTCAGCCTCATCGCTGTCCGACTCCATTGCCAGCTCTGCAGGCTGCTGGCAGACCGCAACAACAACCTCTGGAACCAGTGTATAGTTTTCCATCTAACTATAAGAGGCTGGGGGTGGTGTGACTCAATTTTTTTAAAAAAATTGCTCTTATGCTGAATATAGCAGGCATAATTTTGGGATAAAGGTTTTGATTTGCCAAAATCTTTGCAATTGACTTGAAGTGTGTGTGTGTGTGTGTGTTTGGGTGTGAGTATGAATTTGAGCAGAAGACTAAGAAGGAGACGTGTAAAAATCCATTTTATTTCTGCTAATCCTTGTTAGGTTTTGGTGGGCATGTCCTTCCTCTGATTCCTAGCAACTGAATTTCAGAATATTTGTGGCAGTGGGAGATTCTCACAACTCCCCCACTGTGCAAACCTGACTAGGCCTGACTAGGTGTCTAGGCCTGACTAAGCTTGGCTAGGTGGCTCAGTGGCTAAGACACTGAGCTCAGTGGCTAAGACACTGAACTTGTCGATCAGGTTGGCAGTTCAGTGGTTCGAATCCCTAGTACAGATCTGCGTTAGCAGGGGGTTGGACTAGATGACCTCCAAGGTCCCTTCCAACTCTGTTACTGTTACCAAACAAAGCATATTGTGGGGGCCTCGCCGCTCTCTAAGCTTGGTAGTTTTCTTCCAGACGTTTAGTGACCCAACTAGGTAACATCATCAGTGCAGGAGGAGAGTGGGGTTTGCTCTTTGTTTATACGTTGAAATACAAGTGGCCTGAACTGTTAGTGATGGAGGGAATGATTTCGATGGTTCCTTGATTGCTGTTAGCTTGTTTGCCTGAATTGGCAGGAACTACCATGAAGAACACTCCGAGCAACAGTGACTAGAACTCACAGTTTCCTTGTGAGGGTTTAAAATCACCCAGCCAGCCTTTTAACCATGGATTTTATTATAGGTAAATGGATTCATGCAAATGTGGGTTCCTTGGGGCTCTCTGAGCTTGGAGTTTTTCTTTGCAGGCATTTCATTACCCAACTAGGCAACAACATCAGTTATCATCAGTGATGTTGTTACTTAGTTGGGTAATGAAACGCCTACAAGAAAAACGCCAAGCTCAGAGAGTACCAAGGACCTCACCCTCCTCCTCCTCCTCCTCCTCCTCCTCCTCCTCCTCCTCCCCACAAACCCCTCTCCCTTCTAACCCTGATGATGTTGCCTAGTTGGGTAATGAAATATCTGGAAGGAAACAATGAAGCTCAGAGAGCACCCAAGGACCCCACAATCCTCCTCTTTCTCCTTCCCCTCCAATCCACCAATCCCACTCCCTTCTAGTGCTGACGATGTTACCAAGTTGGGTCATGAAACGTCTGCAAGAAAACCCCACCAAGCTCAGAGAGCGCCTTCAACTCTGAGCGACAAATATTCTCTTCTAACATCTGTGTTCTGTAAATGCAGATGATGATCGTGGAATATACGCCGTATCAACCCCGCAACCTGAGTTGCAAGTTGAGACATCTCGCCCTAGCGTGCCTCCGTGTGATTCTGTTTGCGTGCATTTTCACCCAGGAATCCCTTGGGATAGAAATGGATTTCTTTCATTCCTATCGGCATTTTGAGTAGAGCTTATTTAAAGCCCCAGAGAGGATAGAGAGACACTGAGTCACCGGTAGCTGTCTTCAAGCTATTGTTTGCTGAGGCTGGGCCCAAATCTTCCCCACAATTCTAAGCTTGTTTAAAAGAATAAAATAAAATAAAATGTGCCATTTCCATAACTACAGGCTGACAATCATAGCCCCTTGAGAAAAGCAGTGCGGTAGGTAAATTTTTTGTCCCGTATTCTCTTTTAACATGCTTAAATTTGTGATCCCACAACACTCTCTCATTTTTTTTCCCCTCCACCCCAAGGGAATTCTAAGAATTTTAACATTTCTATTAAGACGTATGGAATCATATAAAGATTTGGAAGGGGCCTTTCCTTGCTTTTGCAGTATAGATTAGGTTCTGCTCGAAAGGCAGGATGATCAAAAGCTCCTTTCAGGCATAAAAGTTAGGCAGGCAATTCACAAAAGACAGATATTTCTGTGGCTCCCACCCTCCCCTTAAAATGTAGTAGTTTCTCTTCAGTCTAATTTACAAGCTTTCTCCCGCTATACTGGAAGTAGTAGTCCCAGAGAATCCTTATGCAAGCTGACAAAATATTTCGCAACAAAACCCCTTATATTATTTTAAAGTAGCTTGCACTCTCGGCTGTGTCAAAATGTGGAAGGATTTGCTTTGCATTTTAAGTGATTTCCATTATTTTTCCCCCCTCTAAAGTGCAGGGAATATATCTAGAATTAGGAGTGCATAATTCCTCTTGGTAACTTACATGCAAACACCCCTTAGTTACTGTTTATAGTAATTTGATAAAAGAATAGGATTTGGAGAATGAATAGGCATACTTCGTATAGTCAAGGCGATGGTTTTCCCAGTTGCAATGTATGGCTGTGAAAGTTAGGCCATAAGGAAGGCTGAGTGCCAAAGAATTGAGGCCTTTGAACTCTGGTGCTGGAGAAGACTCCTGCGAGTCGCTTGGACTGCAAGGCGATCCAACCGATCAGTCCTAGAGGAGATCAACCCTAACTGACTGCTCTTTAGGAAGCCAGATCCTGAAGAGGAAACTGAAATACTTTGGCCAACTAATGAGAAGGAAGGACTCCCTGGAAAAGAGCCTAATGCTGGGAACGATGGAGGGCAAAAGAAGAAAGGGACGACAGAGAACGAGGTGGCTGGATGGAGTCACTGAAGCAGTCGCCGGGAGCTTAAATGGTTTCCGGGGGATGGTAGAGGACAGGAAGGCCTGGAGAAACATTGTCCATGGGGTCGCGGTGGGTCAGATATGACTTCACAACTAACTAACTAACTAACTAACTAACTAACTACAACAATAGGCATATTTGTTTTAGCTTGAGATAAACAATAGAAGAGAATATTTGTAGCACAGGTTTGAATTGTGGGGTCTTTGGTGCTCTTAAATCTTGGTGGTTTTCTTGCAGATGTTTCATTATCAATTTAGGTAACATCATGGGGACTAGAAGTGAGAACTGTTTGAAGGGAGGAGGAGGAGGAGGATTATTGTATGGTCCTTGGTGCTTTCTGAGCTTAGTGGTTTTCTTGTACATATTTCATTACCACACTGATTCAGTTCCAAGTGGGGAGAAAGACACTGGAAACATGGAGGCTGATTGGAAAGATGGTTCAATGAAGCAGAACCATCAAGCACATGGGCCTGGTGCAGTTGAATAGAGAGTGAGGATTATTTATACCCTCCCTAGGGCCTTGCCCTTGAGCTTCCTGTTCCTGTGGCAAGGGCATGTATTCCATTGGCTGCTGTCAGAACTCCCACGGGGCCATGTGGGAGTCATGTTTGTTTGAATCAAGTTTGGTTGGAGCCTGGGCTGATGTAATATCCTTAGGCGGTTTTTCAATGCAGGGAGCCCTGCTGCTAGATGGGTTAATCCCATTATGTCCTGGAGGGTCATGTCTTAATTCCATCATCCTGGAGATGAAAGTCTTTTGTTTTGTAGATAGGCTGGCCCAGTCCTTCTCAATGGGCACCAAATATCTACTGGAGCCAGGGAGCTGAGGCTCTGAGTTTCTGTCTCCCTTAAGATTTTCATTTGTCTTTTAAGGGGAAATATAATATTCTGCCTTTTTAATATTTCCTAAAATATTTTACTCTTCTAGGAGGAGTGAGTGCTAACTTTCTACACTAGAAAGCATCCTCAGTACTAGAAGAAAGTGGGGTTGCCTCTCTGTAGGGCAAGCCATTAGTATATAAACAGAGAACCAACCCCACTCCTTCTAGCATTGATGTGATCCAACATCAGCCTGCGGAGCTGGCAACGGAGTCGGACAGTGATGAGGCTGAGGAAGAACATGGGCCAGTCCTGGAGGCGGAGGAAGGCCTGGATGAGGGCTCTGCGTCAGAGGCTGAGGTAGGTCCAGGACCATCGGGGAGTGAGGTGCGGACTCCAGAGCCTCCAGAGACAAATAGTAGTGAGGCAGAGGAACAGGAGGAGCCTGCTCCTAATGCACGCATGAGAAGAGCTGCCAGAAAGCAAGAGCAGCTAAAGCAAAGAAGACGATTTGGGAGTAGGGCCAAAAGATGATTGGCCCCTCCCATAAGGCTTAAAAGACCAGCAATGGCTCTTGGGCTCTTTGTTGGAAAACAACATTGATAGACTTGCTTCTTGTCTTGCTGAATTTGTTTCTTGTCGGCGTCTTCTGCTTTTGAACTTTTGCCAAGAAAAGCCTTTGGAAGTTTGCCTAATTAGACCAAGGTTGTTGATAAGGTTGAAGAATTGTGTTGTGAAGAATTTGCTTTGATTTGGTTTGGACTACGCTGAGAATGAGTTAATTCTCAGCTGTTCTAATAAAGTATGTTTGTTTTTGCACTGATTGCGTCTACTACTACCACCTACTTGGGCCTGGGTCACAACAATTGATGACACTATCTCTCAGCCGGTCTAGCCCAGACCTAGTAGGAACAAAGGGAGCCACACACACTCAAACATGGCAAAACTCAGCTTTAATCTCCACAAACAGTATTATCTCAGATGGGGGGGTGCAGTTCTCCACTAAATTCTGGAGTGACTTTGTACACCGGGTAGGTTCCTCCCAAGGCTTGAGCTTAGCGCTCCACCCCAGCACCAATGGAGCTGTCAAAAAAGCAAATGCCATGATGGAACGCTGTCTGAGGTGTTACGTCTCATATCAACAGAAAGACTGGGCAAGCCTCCTTCCCTTTGCAGAGGTGGCATACAATAATGCGGTGCACAGTAGCACCGGGCATAGTTTGGTAATAAAACATCTCTAAGAAAACAGGCAAGCTCAGGGAGCACCAAGAGATGAACAATTTTAGGAGAGCAGAGCTGACAACGAGAAAGAACTTCAAAAGTCTTCCCTCTGTCATTCTTTCCCAAGGATGGAGCTCAAATAAAACCTAATCCAAATACTATATTTGGTTGCAGTGCTTTCTCAAACAACCCCACTCAGCAAGCTGTCAAAATATCACAGAACAAACAGTTCTGAAAACAGGTCTGCCAAAGCAGAAAAACCTGGCAGATTTGGTGAGGGGCGGGTGGTGGGGAGAGGTGCTCTCACTGCTTTGTTTCTATCTGGATAAAAATTCAAAAGAAATGTGCGGTTCCAGGATGTTATTCCTTGCTGTTCTATTGCAAAAAAAAAAAAAAAAAAAGATTGCTACTGACTTTTCTGGCATTTCAGGAATACAGTGGTGTTGGAAAACATGTCCATCTGGGTTCAGTTCCAAGTGGGGAGAAAGGACTGCTTGGAAAGATTTATTTATTTATTTATTTATTTATTTTGTCACAACAATATATGTAGGTATCATACAAAAGATTATATAGTATATAAACACATATATGAGTAAATATAAGGAGGTATAAGCATATATATAGGAAGAAGAAAAGAAAAACAATAGGACAGGAACGGTAGGCACGTTTGTGCGCTTATGCACGCCCCTTATGGTCCTCTTAGGAATGGGGTGAGGTCAACAGTAGAAAGTTTTTGGATAAAACTTTTAGGATTATGTGAAGAGACCACAGAGTCAGGTAAAGTGTTCCAAGCACTGATGATTCTGTTACAGAAGTCATATTTTCTGCAATCTAGATTAAAGCGGTTGACATTAAGTTTAAATCTATTAGTTGCTCTAGTATTATTGCAATTAAAGCTGAAGTAGTCTTTAACAGGAAGGACATTACAATAGATGATTCTGTGAGTTAAGCTTAGGTCATGTCGAAGGCGACAGAGTTCCAAGTTTTCTAAGCCTAGGATTTCAAGTCTGGTGGGATAGGGTATTTTATTGTTTTCAGAGGAATGGAGAACTCTTCTTGTAAAATATTTCTGGACACGTTCAATAAGATGGTTTAATGGTGGACAGGTCCACATGGGTTTTAGGTCCTGGGCAAAAAAGGCACATTGGGGAGATAGATAGATAGAGATAGAGATAGAGATAGAGAGGGAGGGAGGGAGGGAGGGAGGGAGAGAGAGAGATTTATATCCTGTGTTGGGCTTTGAATTTGAGCTCGTGTTCTGATTGGTTGTCAAACTCCCATGGGGATGTGCAGGGGTAACTTTGTAGGTTGTCTGTGTTCCAGGCTTGGTTGATCCTTGCTGGGTGATGATGTAATGAAAAGGCTTTGGGCAATTCCTACTACGGCTCTGCCTGAAGGACCCATTGACAAAGATGTGTGTGTGTGTGTGTGTGTGTGGTGGGCTGAGTTTCTGCCTCCCTTTTAGGGGAAATATTCTGCCCTTTTAATATTTCCTAGAATATCTCGTTTTCCTAGGAGAAGGATGGGTGCTAACTTCCTACAGTGGGTCCTTGCTGATCCACCAAGCATTAAAGAACAGAGTGGATTTTGGCTTTGCACGGCTTTGATAATGAAAGTATAATTCCTGGGTCCAATTCTGTTTTTCTTGGTACACTTGGCTGATACATCTCATTCCATCGGCATGTTCAGGGATTTAAAAAAAAACACACACAACTTGATTAAGGGAAACCTGGTGCTTAGTTGCAGGAGTGAAGAGATAAATTGGTTTTGAGGAGTGAAGTGATTCATGAGATTACACTTGGATTTAGAACTTGGAATAACTTTATTGTCACTTTGAATGTACACTAATCGGCATACATTAAAATGAAATTTCGTTGCATGCAGTTCTCAAAGGGTTATCCAGAGCTGAATCCGGCAAGATTCCTGTCTATGGGAAAACAGCAGTAAAGAAATTTCTGTGAGCGGATCATTGGGATGTTCTTGGTTCCTTGCATCTGTCTGTCTGTCTGCCTGCCTGCCTGCCTGTCCATCCGTCCATCCATCCATCCATCCATCCATTCGGCGGAGCCCCCCGCGGAGGCTGGGCGATGGTGCCTGGCGGTCGATGGGGGCCTCGCTCTTCTGCGGTGTGGGCGTCTTCACCCCCTGGATGTCAGGGTTCCAGAAAAACCTCTTCTGCATAAAAAAAACTCAGAAGCCATTGTCTTTCAGAGTTCTTTACTAGCATGAGGAAACTGGCACACGATGAGTGAAATTCCAAAACTGAACTTCCGGATTCTTTTCCCAGTTATACAAACCCCAAGAGTCCCACCCCCCTGACCCCTTTGCTGGTCACATGGTCCCACGTTCTCCCAGTTCATTCGAACATCTTCTCGCCACTCTTCCTGCAGATGTGAACACCATCCGACCTTGACCGCTTGAAGAATGTTACCATACCCCTCAACCCCCCTTCTTCCCCTCAGGGGAAAAATGTGGCAGCGTCTGGAACCCTAAAGTCTAGTATGGTTTCCAGGCCTGACACTGGAGTTGGCTGGGGGCTAAGATGGTCACTGCGATGGCTTCAGGGTTTGCGCTGGTGGGGCCCAGGCAGGGACTGGTTGTTGCCTGGGGCCAGCTGGACCCTGACTCCCTGTGTTGGATTTGGAGATTAAGGGGGTGACTATAACAATAGTGGCGATATATTTCAACAATTGCCTGAGGGGTGTGCACCCCAGGGGACCGGCCATCTTGCTGTCCACGCGACAGCTGGACTTTATCATCTACTTCTGTTGCAACCAGTGTCCTGCTATAATACCATCCATCTGATCGGGATGAAGCTGACCCACTCTTCACCAGAATTATGAACTACTCTTCAGCAGAGCTTCTTGGGTTGCGAGATTCCCCCCCTCGCAGAACTGGCCCTCCACGTTACCGAGGGCCTACCTCGATGACGGATTTTGGAATCCCGAGAGGTGGCATGCGTCGAAGAAATGTCTTAGGACCTGAGTCCTTCAGGACCTGAGTCCTTCGGGAGAAGGGCGATATAGAAATTTAAATAAATAAATAAATAAATAAATAAATAAATAAATAAATAAATAAATAAATAAATAAATAAATAAATAAATCAATCCATCCATCCATCCATCCATCCATCCATCTATCTATCTATCTATCT
Source organism: Ahaetulla prasina (assembly GCF_028640845.1). NCBI lineage: Eukaryota > Metazoa > Chordata > Lepidosauria > Squamata > Colubridae > Ahaetulla > Ahaetulla prasina. The sequence goes on along the minus strand of NC_080546.1, from coordinate 8,108,364 downwards.
ATCTATCTATCTATCTATCTATCTATCCATTATCCATCATCTATCTGTCTGTCTGTCTGTCTGTCTATCTATCTATCTATCTATCTATCTATCTATCTATCTATCTATCTATTTATCTATCTATCATCTATCAGTGGTCAGAATGCAGTATTGCAGGCTAGCTCTGCCGACTGCCAGTAGTTCGAATCTCACCAGGCTAAAATGAAGACTCAGATTGTTGAGGGGCAAGAGGCTGATTCTGTAAACCGCTTAGAGAGGGCTGGACAGCACTGCAAAGCAGTATATAAATCAAAGTGCTATAGCTATTATTACCGTAACACTGCTGAGGCTCAACCTTGGATGTCTTTCTTCTGGATTCCAAACTTTTAATACCCTGGTGAAGGAAAGGGTCAGAAAGGCTTTGCCATTTTTTTTCTTTGTTTCTTTTTTTTTTCTAAAAAGAAAGAAAAAAAGAAAAGATGTATGGAAATGTGTATTAGTTCATCCTGCAAGAATAAAGGACTACAAAAAAACCAAAAACCCACATTTTTATGCGGTTAAAGAAACGTTCGTTTATCCAAGACTCAATAATGAGGAGATCATTAAAAGAAAGATAGAAAGTATTTGAAATTCTTTTTCGAGTCAGGCAGTTCATAACTAATGCAATATTCATTTGGCCCTTTGTCTCTCTCTCTCTCCCGCCCCCCACTCACCTCTGCAACACATTATTTTTCCTGATAATTCAAGGGAATAAGCTTTGTCCAATTCTTCTTCTTTTCCTTCCCCTGCAGTCACCTTGAGAAATCATCTCATGATTAAATATGGATCTAATTCAACTCAGTAGACCAGTGGCTTTGTTAATATCATTTTTCTATGTCAGTACAATGCCAAAGCAGGAGGTGGGGGGGGGAGAAAGATATATTCAGAGAGGTTTTCGGTCCAATAATTATTGTATTCATATTTGGCCTGTTTCTTATTCAAGTAAGAGAAATTGCCAAAGTAGAAGACAATTAAACCCCTTCGGTTTAAGATATCGTTGTGATATGGGAAGACGCCCACCTTTTCCGGTGGAGGAGAAAATACCACAAAGGATTAGAGAAACAGGAAGTATTTATTTAATTATTTGCGCAAATAGGCACAGACCTCCACTTGCGTGGAAAAAGAAAGTCTCAACACCTGGCACCACCCAAGCCTATACTTTGATAGCTTCAGATACAGAAAGTAGAAAGCAGGAAAATACGAAATGGTACGTAATTGGTTTACAGTTAACATGTCTATATATGGCAGTTATCTTACACCTTAAGTATCCTTTCACGACACGAGAGATCCTCTGACACGTGTCATTAGTCACCTCCAGTACCCTATTCTTGTTCAGAACATGTCAGGGTTAAAAAATTAAGAAGTAAACAGTTACAATATGTAGAAATATTCCCCTAAGTTTGCAACACAAGCCTCAGTCAAGCAAGATGACTTCTGCTTTCACATAGAATTAATTTTTCCATTAGCGTTACAACATCCTTACAGAATCATATGAGCAGTGTAGGTACACACAGACCTTATTGGTATTTTAGGGTTGCATATATGTTGGGGATCCTTTATCAGTTGGACTAATGTAATAAAGATGGATGACCGTTTTGGTTTTATTGCCCCTCACGTGATGTCAATAAAAGCCTCCGGTCCATCCCATAATATTTATGAAGAAATATGCGAATATCACTTAGCTTTTATAAAGAGGCGAGTCGAATTAAATTCGTATGTATGTGTTTCGGTCAAATTCAATAAGTCAGTCTTCCTGGCATGGATCTAAGACGAGTAACAAAGAGCAGCAGAAGGAGAGAGAAGCAACAAAGATGATTAAGGGACTGGAGGTGAAATGTTATCATTAGAGCCATTAGGTGAGATGGGTGGTGTAGAAATTTAACAGATAGATAGATAGACAGACAGATAAATAGATAGACAGGCATAGAGAATAGAATAGAATAGAATAGAATAGAATAGAATAGAATAGAATAGAATAGAATAGAATAGAAATAAGGACTAGAGTAGAGTAGAATAGAAATAGATTAGAATAGGATAGAATAGAATAGAATAGAATAGAATAGAATAGAATAGAATAGAATAGAAATAAGGACTAGAGTAGAGTAGAGTAGAATAGAAATAGATTAGAATAGGATAGGTTAGGATAGAATAGAATAGAATAGAATAGAATAGAATAGAATAGAATAGAATAGAATAGAATAGAATAGAATAGAATAGGAGTTCGAAGGGACCTTGGAGGTCTTCTAGTCCAACTTCCTGCTTAGGCAGGAAATCCTATACCTGTCAGCGTTCCGAGTAACACCCCCAATGAAAGAAAATTCTGAGGCTTGAGCTTCTTCAAAGTTACGTTTTATTAGAGATGTCCTATTGGCACATCTGGGAAAACCTGAATCTGAAAGTTTTCAGGTTTTCCCCACCCAAAGGAAAGTCCAAGTCCCTCCCCAACACCCACAAGTCCATCACATGGCCCAGTGAAACATCATTCCAACTGGAGATGCCTCCCAGTTCCAGCCTTCCAGGTGCAGGGCAAGATGGCCTTGACTTCTTGAGAAAGGAATGTTATTATGACTATCACCCACGCTCCATACAATCCCCGCTTCCAGTTTCCCACAGTTGCAAACGTGGCAGGTCTGAAGGCCTAATACAAAAGATGGCTTCCAGGCCTGACAAGACAAATGGTTATCCGATCTCTTCTTAAAAACTTCCAGTGTTGGAGCATTTATAACTGCTGGAGGCAGTTGAACTTTTTTTTTTTTTAAATCTGCTTTTCTTCCAGATTACAGGTCAGAAAGAAACTGTCTATCAGGACCTTCCTGGATTCACATTCCAGGTCGACAACGTCTTCTGCCCATTTGTCATTCTGCTGCTCAGGTCTTCTCATGTACAGAGGTCAGGAGAAGATTAATTATACTGGCGAGCATTCTGGTGACTTTGTGGTCCCAACAAATGAATTTTCTCCCCTTTGCCATGACTGATGGATGTTCCTGGCATGCCCGAGCCCTCTTGGAAGTCAAATGTGATCATCTGTTCACATGAGCCTGACATTCTCTGTTGAGCATATGCAAGTAAAGTTGAGCTTCTCGTGTTAATGACAATTTTTGGGGCCCAACGTTGCTGTGTTAGGCTTTGTGCAAAATCCGTTCCTACCGAGTACTGTATGAGGATGTAATAGTGTCTGGGAATCACCTTTGGCATCTAGGTGAAGAGATGTTGCCTACAGAACAGTCAGATAAGAGGAAGCATAGCCCACGGCTTCCTCTCTTCCTCCCTCCCTCCCTCTCCTTCCTTCCTCTCTCCCTCTCCTCCCTCCCTCCCTCTCCTTCCTTCTTTCTTTCCTTCCTTCCTTCCCTTCCTCCCTCTCCTCTCTTCCTTTCTCCCTCCCTCCCTCTTCCTTTCTTTTGTCCTTCCATCTCTTCTTCCTTCTTTTCTTCCTGTACACCCTCAGTTAAGGAGTTTATATATATATATATAAAGCTGTACAGAGGGAATGTGTTTAAAAAGAGATCCAGAAAAAGGAGCCAACAAATGGGGATGAATTTATTAAAAACAGCATGTTCTAGAGTTGTATCAGCGATGAACTCTCCAAAATTATCTCCTCTGATTGCCATGTAGATGCTCTGACATGTCTGTCTACTGATGAACCCCGTTTTCCCGAAAATATGACCTACCCCAAAAGTAAGTCCTAGCTTGATTTTTACATGTGCACCCAATATAAGCCCTACTCCCCCCCCAAAAATAAGCCCTAATTAAGACCCTCCCACTCTAGGGTTCAAGGGGTGGGGCGAGGTGCACAGGTAAAAATTAAGCTAGGGTGGGGATGGTGGGGTGGAACTGCCCTACTTACTAGGCCTCCTGCACCCTGATAGCTGCTTTGCCTTGCTACCCGCTTCTTCTGCAGCCACTTGCCGCCACTTCTGCACATCACTCGCAGCCTCCGTTTTGCTGTCAGAGGGTCTTATTTTTGGAGAAACACGGTAATCATTTATAACTATTTGGATATAATGTCTGTCTGTCTGTCTGTCTGTCTGTCTGTCTGTCTGTCTGTCTGTCTGTCTGTCTATCTATCTATCTATCTATCTATCTATCTATCTATCTATCTATCTATCTATCTAAAGAACCATGGTGGCGCAGTGGTTAGAATGCAGTACTGCAGGCTACTTTGCTGCCTGCCGGCTACCTGCAATTTGGCAGTTTGAATCTCACTAGGCTCAAGGTTGACTCAGCCTTCCATCCTTCTGAGGTGGGAAAAATGAGGACCCAGATTGTTGGGGGCAATGTACTGACTCTGTAAACTGCTTAGAGAGGGCTGTGAAGAGGCATAAATGTCTAAGTGCTATTGCTATTGCATCCATCATCCATCCATCCATCCATCCATCCATCCATCCATCCATCCATCCATCCATCCATCCATCCATCCATCCATCCATCCATCCATCTATCTATCTATCTATCTATCTATCTATCTATCTATCTATCTATCTATCTATCTATCTATCTTATCCCACCAGACTTGAAATCCTAGGCTTAGAAAACTTGGAACTCCGTTGCCTTCGACAAGACCTAAGTTTAACTCATAGAATCATCTATTTTAATGTCCTTCCTGTTAAAGACTACTTCAGCTTTAATTGCAATAATACAAGAGCAACCAATAGATTTAAACTTAATGTCAACCACTTTAATTTAGATTGCAAAAAATATGACTTCTGTAACAGAATCATCAGTGCTTGGAATACTTTACCTGACTCTGTGGTCTCTTCCTATAATCCTAAAAGATTTAACCAAAAACTTTCTACTATTGACCTCACCCCATTCCTAAGAGGACCATAAGGGGCGTGCATAAGCGCAGAAACGTACCTACCGTTCCTGTCCTATTGTTTTTCTTTTACTTCCTAATATTTACTCATATATATGTTTATATACTATATAATCTTTTTGTATGATGTTGTGACAAAATAAATAAATAAATAAATAAATAAATAAATAAATAAATAAATAAATAAAATCTATCTATCTATCTATCTATCTATCTATCTATCTATCTATCTATCTATCTATCTATCTATCTATTTATCTATCACTTGACCTATCTTTGAAAAGCTGTGAATCAATAGATGGTTGGGAAAGATTGTGCTTAAGATGGTGTATCATGTGTTCGACGAAGTCTCATTCGTCATCTTCAGGCTTCAGCTTCGTGCTTCTGGGAGCAATGTGGGATCGCAGCTGTTTCTTCCTTTTAACTGCTAGTGGGGGTTTGAACTGATTGGGTGGGAGCTTGGCTGTGCTCTGATTGGATGGGGGTTTTTTTGTGCTCTGATTGGATGGGGGTGTGTCCTGTGTTGGTGGGGGCTTGTTTGTGCTCAGTTTAGTCTGTGTTGCAGGGGGATTTGAGCTGGTGAGCTGCATAGCTGTTGTTTGGCTTTGTGGTCATGCTACATCTTCATAGTGGGTGTCAGTCTGCTGCATGTATGGATTGGAGGGGTTTGAAATGGCTAATGTTGCAGCTGCGGTCTGGCTTCTGGTCCTTGGTCGTGCTTCATGATCAGTGTGGGTTTGGGTCTGCTTTCTGGGTGGATGTGCGGTGGTGACATCCTGTGTGGACCTCGTGAGTGTGGGTCTGGTGTCATTCCTCGTGTTAGGGACTCGTTTGTCAATAAGGGTGGGTTTCTAAATGGCTGGTAGGCGGGAGGTGTCATCTCGTTTGTTCATGCTGTGTGGGCGTTTTTCTATCTCGATGGCTTCTCTGATTATTCTGTTGTTAAAGTGTTCAGTTTTGGCGATAGTTCTGGTCTTTTTAAAGTCAATATCATGTCCTGTGACTTTAAAATGTTGGACCAGGGAAGAAGTTGGTTCCTCTTTTTTGAATGAGTTCTTGTGTTCTTCAATGCGTGCACTTATTCTTCTGTTGGTTTGTCCAATGTATGTGGTGGGGCAGGCGGTGCATGGGATTTCATATACTCCTTGATTTTCTAACTCAATTTTGTCTTTGGGGTTTCTTAGGATGGTGGATATTTTTCTGTTTGTGCAGAATGCTGTCTTGATGTTGTGTTTGTGGAGGATCTTGCTGATTCTGTCTGTGGTGCCTTTTATATATGGGAGGAGGGCTTTTATATATGGGAGGAGGGATATATATCTTCTATATATATACTTGTATTTGTCCGTGTGTGTCTATATGTATAGAATAGAATAGAATAGAATTTTTTATTGGCCAAGTGTGATTGGACACACAAGGAATTTGTCTTGGTGCATATGCTCTCAGTGTACATAAAAGAAAAGATACGTTCATCAAGGTACAACATTTACAACACAATTGATGGTCAACATATCAATATAAATCATAAGGATTGCCAGTAACAAGTTATAGTCATACAGTCATAAATGGAAAGAGATTGGTGATGGGCACTATGAGAAGATTAATAGTAGTGCAGATTCAGTAAATAGTTTGACAGTGTTGATGGAATTATTTGTTTAGCAGAGTGATGGCCTTCGGGAAAAAACTGTTCTTGTGTCTAGTTGTTCTGGTGTGCAGTGCTCTATAGCGTCGTTTTGAGGGTAGGAGTTGAAACAGTTTATGTCCAGGATGCGAGGGGTCTGTAAATATTTTCACGGCCCTCTTCTTGATTCGTGCAGTATACAGGTCCTCAATGGAAGGCAGGTTGGTAGCAATTATTTTTTCTGCAGTTCTAATTATCCTCTGAAGTCTGTGTTTTTCTTGTTGGGTTGCAGAACCGAACCAGACAGTTATAGAGGTGCAAATGACAGTTATAGAGGTGCAAATGACAGTTATAGAGGTGCAAATGATATATGTATCTATATTTATGTATATCTATTATATCTATATCTTCCCAAAAGAGTCTTAAATATTCTGTATTCTGTATTATCATGTATTATGTATTACTATCATCAAAATATTTTAATCTTTTTTTTTCTCATTAAGCCATCTGTATTATCCTCATATTTTAATATTTTTCTGAGCCAAGCCATCTGCATTTTTGGAATTTTCCCTTTCTTGACATATCATCTGCATTCTTGCAAATAAAACACATATGTCTAAGAGCAAATTGTCTATTTTCTGCTGATATTTTAACCTTTCTTATACACGAACGCGTTCTTATACCAAAATATTGCAAATTCAATAGCAATGTTTCATACACTTCCAAGACTACGTGACCAAAGTTGAAGAGCCAGCACTGTCCGAAGACGTCTCCGTGGTCATGTGGCCGGCATGACTCAACGCCAAAGGCACATGGAACGCTGTTATCTTCCCACCAAAGGTGGTCCCTATTTTTCTACTTGCATTTTTTACCTGCTTTCGAACTACTAGATTGGCAGAAGCTGGGACAAGTAACGGGAGCTCACCCCCATTACGCGGCACTAGGGAGTCTATCGACAAGCGCAGCGTCTTAGCCTCTGAGCCACTGCATCCCTTAGAAGTGCAGTACCAGTACAAAAACTGATGGTCCAAGAGTGGCCAATTATTAAAATTGTTCCAGCTTTGAAAAGTATTTAGAGCTGTGTTTCAGAGTACATGAGAGCTTGAGCTAAGTCCCTCTTTAAAACAGCTGTGTCTTTTTATTTATTTTTATTTAGTTAGTTAGTTACTTTGTCAAACATGTACAAGATAGAAGATATAGGTATAAACATAAACAAAGGAAGTAAGCACAGATAAATGGGGACAGTAAGACAGGGATGATAAGCACGCTGGTGCACTTATGCACGCCCCCTTTACGGACCTCTTAGGAATGGGGTGAGGTTTAAGGTTGAAGCTATGAGGGTTTGAGGCTGTAACAACGGAGTCAGGTAGAGCATTCCAGGCGTTGACCACCCTGTTGCTGAAGTCGTATTTTCTGCAATCGAGTTTGGAGCGGTTTACCTTGAGTTTGTATTGATTGTATATTACGTGTATTATTGTGGTTGAAGCCACAATAATGAAGAAGTCGTTGACAGGTAAGATGTTATTGCAAACAATTTTATGTGCTATGCTTAGATCAGACCCCAGGTGACGCAGTTCCAGATTGTCCAAGCCCAAAATTTCAAGCCTGGTGGCATAAGGGATTCTATTGTGAGTAGAGGAGAGGAGTATTCTTCTCATACTATTGGAGTACTATTGGAGTACTGTTCTTCTTATGTACACTGAGTTCATATATGCCAAAGACAAATTCTTTGTGTGTCCAATCACTTGGCCCATAAAGAATTCTATTCTATTCTATTCTATTCTATTCTATTCTATTCTATTCTATTCTATTCTATTCTACTCTACTCTACTCTACTCTACTCTACTCTACTCTACTCTACTCTACTCTACTCTACTCTACTCTATTCTATTCTATTCTATTCTATTCTGTTCTATTCTATTCTATTCGTGAAATACCTCTGGACCCGCTCAATTGTGTTAATGTCCGATATACAGGCGGGTGAGCTGTATTCAAGAATTGGTCTGGCAAAGGTTTTGTATGCCCTAGTTAGCAGTACAAACTTACGAGAGAAGAACCTTTGCAAGATTAGATTAACAATTCTTAATGCCTTTTGGGCAATGCTGTTACAGTGAGCTCTGGGGCTTAGATCATTCGAGATGATAGGTCCTTGACAGAGTGAGGGTCATCTACAAGATCGTTTCTGCCCAACTTGTATTTGGTGTTCTGATATTTATTTATTTTTTTGCCAATTTTTTAAATCATTTGTTTGGCTGTGAAGAAAAATGAAACTCCTTTAATGAATTCCAATAAAAATCTTTGATAAGTGATAACAAAGGCATGAAGAACAGTAGCAGAAATTGGGTATGTCTGACACGGTGGCTCAGGGGCTAGGACACTGAGCTTGTCAATCGAAAGGTCGGCAGCTCAGCGATTCGAATCCCTAGTGCTGCCGTGTAACAGGGTGAGCTCCTGTTACTTGTCCCAGCTTCTGCCAACCTAGCAGTTTCGAAAGCACGTAAAAATGCAAGTAGAAAAAATAGGGACCACCTTTGGTGGGAAGGTCACAGCGTTCCGTGCGCCTTTGGCGTTGAGTCATGCCGGCCACATGACCACGGAGACGTCTTCGGACAAGCACTGGCTCTTTGGCTTTGAAACGGAGATGAGCACCGCCCCCTAGAGTCAGCAACGACTAGCACATATGTGCGAGGGAAACCTTTACCTTTAGTTTAATGAAAAGAAGGACTAGGGGAGACATGATAGCAGTGTTCCAATATCTCAGGAGCTGCCACAAAGAAAAGGGAGTCAAGCTATTCTCCAAAGCTCCTGAAGGCAAGACAAGAAGCAATGGGTAGAAACTAATCAAGGAGAGAAGCAACTTAGAACTAAGGAGGAATTTCCTGACAGTTAGAACAATTAATCAGTGGAAGGATTTGCCTTCAGAAGTTGTGGTTCTCCAACACTAGAGGAGGCTGTTAAGAAGAGACTGGACATCCACTTGTCTAGAATGGTATAGGCAGTGGTGTATTTCAAATTTTTTTACCTACCGGTTCTGTGGGTGTGGCTTGGTGGGCATGGCAGGGGAAGGATACTATAAAATCTCCATTCCCACCACAGTTCAAAAACAAAGGCAGTTTATTTCTGAATAGCAAGCACTTTAATTCAAGGTGTGGTTGATCACCTTCCAAACCCTTCACGGCATGGGTCCAGGTTACCTGAGGGACCATCTCACCCCACTGGGATGTTTTGCTTTGAGCAGTCTTAGTCAACCTGGCTGTTGTGTCTCGTCCGATCTCACCACAGCCGGGGCCTTCTTATCTGCTTCCGAACACGGAGGAATTTCCTAGTATGCCTCCTGGCCCCAGCCCTGGCTCCATGCCCAGACAGGCTGAAGAGGAGGAAATACCTCCAGCCCCCAGCTCTGGCTCCATGCCCAGGCAAACGGAGCAACTAGACCCCTCCCCCTCCTCCACAGCATGTGAGCCTGAGGGAGGTCAATTGCCAACAGCTGCAGACTGGAGTGACCCTCGCGTCAGAAGACTTGATAGGCGGAGGCAACAGAAGGAAGGGAGGGGCAGGCCTGGATAAGTGCTGAGTCATGGAGCCACACCCCATGGCCTATATAAAGGATCTGCTTTCTGGCATTCTCTGAGTCAGGCAAAGTCTACACATATCTTGCTGAAGTCACTTTCTGGTCTCCTGCCTGCCCTGAGGACTTTGCTAGGACTTTGGCAGAGCTGCAGAGGCACGCCTGATTCGGATTTCCCTGACCCGGCTGTCAGCGGAGGAGTGGGACACGACACTGGCAGATACAGTGGACTACAAAGCCAGTGGTCCTCCAACATGCAGGATGGTTGTGGACTGAACGTTGGTAGTCCCAAAATATCTCGTGATACCCGGATGGTTGAGTTGGTTGAGTTGGAGAAAAGTTTGATCAAAAGTTGGAGAAACGTTGAAGCTTATCAAGGAGAGACCCAATCTAGAATTGGGGAGAAATTTTCCCTTAGTGAGAACAATAATCAGCGGAAAGACTCGCCTCCAGATGTTGTGGGTGCTCCATCACGGAAGGTCTTCAAAAGGAGATGAGACAACCATTTGTCCAGAATGGTGTTGTCGTGTCCCACTCCTCCTCTGACGGCCAGGTCTGGGAAGTCTGTATCAAGCGTGGCCACGAAGCCTCTGCAGCTTTGCCAAATTCCTGTCAGAGTTCTCAGGGCAGGCAGGAATCCAAGATGTGATTTCAGCAACCAGATGAGACTTTGCCTGACTCAAGGAATGCCAAAAAGCAGATCCTTTATATAGGCCACGGGGTGTGGCTCCATGACTCAGCACTTATCCAGGCCTGCCCCTCCCTTCCTTTTGCTGACGTCACCTCTCCATTCTCCGGAAGTGGGGATCTTTCCACTTTTCGTCTTCCTGTTCAGCTGCCGGCAATTCTAGCTCGTGGCTGGCTTCATGCTCACATGCTGTAGGAGGGAGGTTTGTTTGCTCAGTCTGTCCGGGCATGGTGCCAGGGCTGGGAGCTGGAGGCATGCCAGGCCATTCTTCTTCACTATCAGTCTCTGGCTGAGATAGCAGGAGATGGGAGGGGCCCGGCTGCGGAGAGGAGGGCGGGCGAGGCACAACAGGTGTAGGGCAGGGGTATCAAACTCAAGGCCCAATTCACCATCCGAACTGGAGACAACCCCCACTCACTCTTATCCAGGTGATCCGGCCAGGGGTGGTGGTGGTGGTGGTGGTGCTTAGATCTGGTCCACACAGCCATCCTGGAACCAGTGAAGGATCAGCCTGTGGTGCCTCTGCCAGTGAAAATGGAGCTTGGGAGGACCCTCCCGAGCTCCATTTTCGCTGGCAGAGGACTGCAGGAAGCCATCACAGCCGAAAATGGAGCTCAGGAGCCTGTTATTGCTGGGAGAACACTTGGGTCATCACAGGTGCCCCGACACGAGTGACATCAAGCTGGCCATGCCAACCCTGGCCATGCCTCCCCCAGGCCAAACACAACCCTGATGCGTCCCTCAATAAAATCAAGTTTGACACTGTTGTGACCCAGGCCCAAGTAGGTAGTAGGAAACTCAGTCAGTGTAAAAACAAACAAACTTTATTAGAACAGTGGAGAATTAACTTATTCTCAGCGTAGTTCAACTAAATTAAATCAAATTCCTCCCAACACAAATTCTTCAGTCCTATCACCAGCCTTGGTCCAATTAGGCAAACTGCCAAAGGCCTTTCTTGGCAGAAGTTCAGAAGACACCGATACAAAACAAATGCAACAAGTCAAAGCTATCAATGTTGTTTTCCGGCAAAGAGCCCAAACGCCATTGCTGGTCTTTTAAGCCTTATTGGAGGGGCCAATCATCTCTTGGCCCTACTCCTGAATCATCCTCTTTGCTTTAGTTGCTCTTTTCTTCTGGTAGCTCTTCTCATGCATGCATTAGGAACAGGCTCCTCCTGTTCCTCTGCCTCACTATTGTCAGCCTCTGGAGGCTCTGGAGTCCGCACATCACTCCCCGATGGCCCCGGCCCCACCTCTGTCTCCGATGCAGAGCCCTCACCTGGGCCTTCTCCAGCCTCCAGGACTGGTCCATGTTCTTCCTCAGCGTCATCACTGTCGGATTCCTGTTCTGTTTCCCTTCCCCCAATACTCCCAGCAAAGAGTCCGTCAGAGGCCTTCCTTTTTTTTCCTTTTATTTACATAGATACATGTCCTGGCCACGTCTACCCACGGGCCTGCCAAGTTTCTGGAGATAACGAGGAAATTATAGATAAGGCCAGAATTACTCACGAATATATTCTTCCCTCCATTGAAATAGTTAGCTCGCGCCAATTCATTAGCTCGCGCCAACTCATAAGTTTGTCCAAGACAAAAAACCAGCAAGTCCCGCCTCCTATTTAAAGTCTCTGCACATGTGAGTGCATGACAATTATGACTTGGCTTTGTCCCAACTCTTCCGCTGCTGCGCACGATCACGCTTCGTGACCTTGCATCGCTCCAAAACTGTTCTTGGGCGTTGCCAAATCAGAAGAGGCTCCATGGAATCAGGCTGTGCCGGCCTCCCATCCCTTTGAGTGGGTGCCAGGGAGGAAAGGGCTCAAGAGAAGCAGGGCTGGCCAGGTCTTCTCCCTCACTTTCTGAATCATCCGAGTCCAGGAGTCCGGGTCCAGGAACCTGGGTCACAACACTATCCTCACCGCAGGGCCCTTCCCCGGGCTGACGATCGGGATGCGGTCGGGCTGGGTTCTGCTCATGGAAGGCCTGCACCAGGTCAGGGGCATGAACGCCGGAGGCATCTACCCAGGAGAAATCAGTCCCGTATCCCTTCCACGCGATCAAATATTGGAAACGACCCTTCAGCCAGCGGAGTCTCGACGCTGTGGACTTCAGATTCCTCCGATCCGTCCTCGGCGACAGTGACGGGTGCTGTTGGGCACCGAAGGGGACTCGGTGTGGCCTCAGGAACCAGAAGGGACCGTGAAAACGGGTGGATCCGCATGGATCGTGGCAGGGTCAGTCGGTAGGCTACCGGGTTGATGACTGCCTCGACAGGGAACGGGCCGATGAATCGGTGGTCCAACTTCTTTACCGGGCGGTCGGACGGGAGGTGTTTGGTGGAGAGCCACACCGGTCTCCAACTGCCAGCGGGGCGTTGCCCGTCGGGAGCGGTCGGCGGACCGTATGTAATCCTCCTTTGCCCAATTCAGCTGCTGACGTACCAACTGTTGGACCGCATGCAATTCCGTCAGGAAGGTCTGCGTTTCGGGAACAGGAGAGTCCGGTGGTGCCATGGGGAAGAGCCGCGGATGGTACCCACATTGGCAAAGAACGGGTCATCTGAGTAGAGGTGTGCTGAGAGTTGTTAAAAGCAAACTCCGCCAGGGACAGGTAGTCGGCCCAGTTGTCCTGTTGCTGGTTGATGAAGCAACGGAGATACTGTTCCAGTATACCGATGACCTTCTCTGTACCCCCGTCGGTCTCCGGATGGTGCGATGACGACAGACACACCTGCACCTCCAACGCGGCCATCAGGCTCTTCCAGAAGCGGGCTGTGAACTGAACTCCGCGGTCCGAAACCACCCTGTCCGGTAGACCATGGAGGCGGAAGATGTGCTGCAGAAAGAGACGGGCCGTTTTTGCGGCTGTGGGCAGTCCGCGGCATGGGATGAAGTGTGCCATCTTGGTGAGCATGTCCACCACCACCAGCACCGTGGTGAACCCAGAGGACGGCGGCAGGTCTGTCAGGAAGTCCATAGAGATCGCCCCCCAGGGTCTGTCGGGTGTCGGCAAGGGCTGGAGGAGCCCGGGAGGGGCCCCCGTGGCGGTCTTGGCTTGCCGGCACGGTACGCAGGATGTCACATAGGCATGTATATCATGCCGCACTCGGGGCCACCAAAAGGTCCGTGTCACCAGGTGGAGGGTCTTGAAGAACCCAAAATGTCCTGCTGCAGGGTTGTCGTGGCACTGGGTCATGACGAGGGCTCGGAGTGGTCCTGTGGGCACATATAATCGCCCCCGAAACTTGAGTAAGTCCTCCTCCAAGGTCCAAGGAGACTAGGGACCACCTCCGCTCTCCTTTGCTGCGACCAGGCGTCCTGGCGCTGCGCCTCTCGCACCTGGGCCCGCAAGTCCACTGGCTCCCGTGCTGCGGCCAAGGCTTCTGTCGGCAACACTGTCCGTGGAGGAAGGGGGTCCTTGGCGCAGAGGTACTCTGGCTTGCGGGACAGGGCATCCGCCCTCCGGTTGTGACCGCTGGGAATGTAGGTCACGCGGAAGTTGAACCGGGCAAAAAACAACGACCACCGGATCTGCCGCTGGTTCAACTTCCGAGCTGTGGTGAGGTGCTCGAGATTCCGATGGTCCGTTCGGACCTCCACCTGATGTCGGGCCCCCTCCAGATGGTGTCGCCAAGCCTCGAATGCAGCCTTGATAGCCAGCAACTCTTTTTCCCAGATAGTGTAGTTGCGCTCGGAAGGATTGAGTTTCCGGGAGTAGTAAGCGCAGGGAAAAAGTGTGCCACCATTCGTCGGAGCCTGTAGCAGCACCGCTCCCAGAGCCACATTGGACGCGTCTGTTTCCACCACAAAAGGCCGGAGCGGGTCGGGATGCCTCAGGACGGGTTCCGTGACGAAGGCTTTCTTGAGGGCTGTGAATGCTTCTTGCTGCGGGGGACCCCACCGGAATGCAACCTTCTTCCTGAGGAGCTGGGTAAGTGGAGCTGTCAGTGTGGCAAAGCCCGGGATGAAGGTCCGGTAGTAGTTGGCGAAGCCCAGCAAGCGCTGAACATCCTTCACCCGACGAGGGGCTTCCCAGCTACACAAAGCTTCTACTTTACATGGGTCCATGGCTATGCCCTCGGGCGAGATGATATGCCGAGGAATTCTATGGAAGTCCGGAAGAAGACGCATTTCTCCAGCTTCGCATTGAGTTGTTGCTCCAAGCGTTGCAGAACCAGACTGGCGTGTCGAAGGTGGCTTTCCTGGACCGGGAGTAAATCAGGATGTCGTCAGGTAGATAACCACGAACCGATCCAACATGTCTCGGAACACGTCGTTCATGAAGTGCTGAAAACGGCGGGAGCATTGGTCAACCCAAATGGCATGACAGTGTATTCGTAGTGTCCGTATCGGTGCGAATGCCGTCTTCCATTCGTCTCCTTCTCGTATCCGCACCAGGTTGTAGGCCCCGGAGATCGAGCTTGGTGAAGATCGTGGCCTCCGCAACCTTTCCAGTAGCTCCGGGATGAGCGGCAGGGGTAGCGATTCCGCACCGTAATGGCGTTTGGCGGTAATCACAGCATAGGCGCAAGTCCCCTGTCTTCTTCTTCACAAAGAGGACCGGGGCCGAGAGAGGGACTTTGAAGGCGGATGAACCCTCGGGCCAGGTTTTTGTCCAGGAAGTCCCTGAGGCGGCCAACTCGGGCTCCGACATGGAATACAGGCGTCCCACAGGCAGTGGTGCGTTGGGCAGAAGGTCCACGGGCAATCGTGGGGCCGATGCGGGTAGTCGGTCCGCCTCCTTCTCGCTGAACACGTCGGCGAAGTCCGTCAGCTCAGGAGGCAAGGTGATGGCAGCGGTGGGGCGTTCTGGCCGGCACAGGTGTGGCGGATGTGATCGACGCACTGCAGACTCGGGAAAGAGATGGCGTTCGCGACCAGGCCACCTGAGGATCGTGGGTCCGAAGCCAGGCCAACCCAAGGACCAAGGAAAATGAAGGTCCGCCGTGACATAAAACTGGATCGCCTCCTCATGGTCCCCAATAGCCAGGCGCAAAGGCTGGGTGGCGAATTTAATGGGGCGGACACCAGTTCTCGCCCATCAATTGTCTCTACCCGCATCGGAGGGTCCACGGAACCACGGGACCGCAAACTGGGTCACAAAGGCCTGGTCCATAAAGTTTGTTGTGGCCCTGAGTCCACCAGCGCATGCGCCTGGAGCCCGTCTGACTGGTTCCCCAACCATATCTGTGTGACCAGAATCAGATCCTGAGGGGCCCCAGAGTCTACTTCCACAACGTCCAGTGGGGGCTTAGTACGTGCCCGGCCTAGGGTTTCCCCAAGGTCGGGGCTGCTCCCTTTCCCGATTGGTCACGCTGTGATTCGGGACCGGCGTCGTGCCCACTTCGCTTTCTGGGGCAAGAAGCGCGGTGGCGGGCTCCCCACAGTACAGGCACAATCCCCCTTGGCGCCTCCGGTTCCGCTCCTGGGCTGTTAGGCGAGGTCTGGCCGCTCCCAACTCCATGGGCTCTTCCGCAGCGGTTACAAAACGTGGGGCGACCCTGGGTGCTGGTGGTGCAGGAAGTGGGGGTGCAGATGTCGACGGAGGGTCCCGGGGGGCGCGACGGGACGGTCGCCGTTGCAGACGGGCATCGAGGCGGAGACAAAGGGGCACCAAGTTGTCGAGGGTCCGCGGCGCCTCCACGCGGGCCAGCTCGTCTTGCAATTCCTCTGAGAGTCCCTCCTGGAACGCGCCCACCAGCGCTGCATCATTCCAGTCAGAGTCCTGGCACAAAAGACGAAATTCGGCGATGTACTCCTGCAGGGGGCGTTTCCCTTGACGGAGTTCCTTAAGGCGCCTGGTTGCCGTCAGCATTCGAACGGGGTCCTCATACATGGTGCGTAGGTGCTGCCAAAAACGCTGTTGGTCCGCCAGCAGGGGGCTGTCCTGGAGCAAGAGGGGCGTGGCCCATCGAGCAGCCGAGCCGGAAAGAAGGTTAATCACGAAGGCCACCTTAGGATCGTGGGTCCGAAGCCAGGCCAACCCAAGGACCAAGGAAAATGAAGGTCCGCCGTGACATAAAACTGGATCGCCTCCTCATGGTCCCCAATAGCCAGGCGCAAAGGCTGGGTGGCGAATTTAATGGGGCGGACACCAGTTCTCGCCCATCAATTGTCTCTACCCGCATCGGAGGGTCCACGGAACCACGGGACCGCAAACTGGGTCACAAAGGCCTGGTCCATAAAGTTTGTTGTGGCCCTGAGTCCACCAGCGCATGCGCCTGGAGCCCGTCCGACTGGTTCCCCAACCATATCCGTGTGTCCAGAATCAGATGCCGAGGGGCCCAGAGTCTACTTCCATAGCGTCCAGTGGGGGCTTAGTACGTGCCCGACCTAGGGTTTCCCAGTCGGGCCTGCTCCGTTCGATTGGTCACGCTGTGATTCGGGACCGGCGTCGTGCCCGCCGCTTTCTGGGGCAAGAAGCGGCGAAGTGGCGGGCTCCCCACAGTACAGGCACAATCCCCTTGGCGCCTCGGTTCCGCTCCTGGGCTGTTAGGCGAGGTCTGGCCGCTCCCAACTCCATGGGCTCTTCCGCAGCGGTTACAAAACGTGGGCGACCCTGGGTGCTGGTGGTGCAGGAAGTGGGGTGCAGATGTCGACGGAGGGTCCCGGGGTGCGACGGGACGGTCGCCGTTGCAGACGGGCATCGAGGCGGAGACAAAGGGCACCAAGTTGTCGAGGGTCCGCGCGCCTCCACGCGGGCCAGCTCGTCTTGCAATTCCTCTGAGAGTCCCTCCTGAACGCTGGCCCACCAGCGCTGCATCATTCCAGTCAGAGTCCTGGCACAAAAGACGAAATTCGCGATGTACTCCTGCAGGGGCGTTTCCCTTGACGGAGTTCCTTAAGGCGCCTGGTTGCCGTCAGCATTCGAACGGGTCCTCATACATGGTGCGAGGTGCTGCCAAAACGCTGTTGGTCCGCCAGCAGGGGCTGTCCTGGAGCAAGAGGGCGTGGCCCATCGAGCAGCCGAGCCGGAAAGAAGGTTAATCACGAAGGCCACCTTAGCCCGGTCGCCTGGGAAATCCTCTGGCCTCATAGCCATGTAGAGCTGGCACTGTCCCAAGAAGGTCGGGAACATCTCAGGCTGCCCAGAAAACTTATCCGCACGGTTATCGGGCACTTGCGGCGAGGAGGAGGAGGTGGGAGGATGGGGGGCTGCAGGCACATTCCTGGCAGCAAGTTGGCCTGCCAAGTGAGCCACTTGCTGCTGGAGCTGTTGATTAGCCGCTTGTAGCTGCTCTAACTGCTGCTGTACCTGCTGCTGATCCATCTTTGGTGGAAGATGTTTTAGTCAGGTCTTGGACAAAATGTTCTGTTTCCTTCCCCCAATACTCCCAGCAAAGAGTCCGTCAGAGGCCTTCCTTTTTTCCTTTTATTTACATAGATACATGTCCTGGCCACGTCTACCCACGGGCCTGCCAAGTTTCTGGAGATAACGAGGAAATTATAGATAAGGCCAGAATTACTCACGAATATATTCTTCCTCCATTGAACCAGTTAGCTCGCGCCAATTCATTAGCTCGCGCCAATTCATTACTTTGTCCAAGACAAAAAACCAGGAAGTCCCGCCTCCTATTTATAGTCTCTGCAGATGTCACTGCATGACAATTATGACTTGGCTTTGTCCCAACTCTTCCGCTGCTGCGCACGGCGATTACGTCTACGTGACCTTGCATCGCTCCAAAACTGTTCTTGGGGCGTTGCCAAATCAGAAGGAGGCTCCATGGAATCAGGCTGTGCCGGCCCCTCCCCATCCCTTTGAGTGGGTGCCAGGGAGGGAAAGGGCTCAAGAGAAGCAGGGCTGGCCAGGTCTTCTCCCTCACTTTCTGAATCATCCGAGTCCAGGAGTCCGGGTCCAGGAACCTGGGTCACAACAGATTCCATTGCCAGCTCCACAGGCTTCGGGCGGACCACAACAGACACTCCTGAAGTAGGGTCTCCTCTCTGGAGCAGAGAGTTGAACTAGAAGACCTCCAAGGTCCCTTCCAACTCTGCGATTCTGTATTCTGATGAAAGATTGTTCAGAATATTACAAGTTTAGACTTAGTTGATGTTCTCTTTCTTTGACGTTCCAGCACATGGCTACGGTTGAGCAAATCCATTCTTTATTTCTTAGTATTATCTGTTTCTGGAGTTTATTCATTCTACTTCTGCACCCCGTTCCTTAGACACGAAACAACATTTGGCGTGAAGCTGTTCAAAGCATTGTATTTTTACCCACCCACCCCAAATCTTTACATCTGGTGGCAAAAAAAAATAAATAGATCCAGATGGCAACAAAAATGTTTATTTACGGCAATAAAGTCAAGTTTCTAATCTAGGCGACGTTAATGATTTGGGGGATGAAAGTCATTTGTTTGACAGGTGAGACCCCAAACAAGCATCTTCTCATTTCAGCTTATTGTATATTTACACGAGAAACACCGCAGGGCAGTTTGAAATGCTCTCATTTTGCATTTCAAGGAACTGTATTCCTCATTTAGGATGAAAAAGTAGTGTTTCTTTTCAAGTTAAACAGGAAACAACTGATCTTACTCACCCTCTTCTCCCATTGGGCATTGATGAAGATCTATTTTTAAAGGCGAAAGACAACTTTTAATTTATTTATTTATTTATTATTTTTAATATTTTATCATGACACAATATGACAAGCACATAACATACAACATATAAATATACCCTCTTTTTAACCAATGTTTCTTAGTGGTCTTCTTTCCGTTTTCTACCTTTCCCCCCCATCTCTCTCTTACTGTTTTATTTTCTTCCTTGTCCCTTTTTCTTTGTATTTTCTAACACTAATAGCCTTACTTTTATACTGTACATTTCTATATATTTGTTATATACCAATTTTACATTTTTAGATTCTCCCCTGTATATAAAGAACAATATATATTCTTTATTTCTAGTCTCAAGGCATTCATACCATTTGTTCCAAATTACGTAATCATCTGTCTCTTCTTTTGCGTTAATTTCTTTTGTTAATGAAAGATAACTTTAATTTAACCTGCCTCTGGTTTAAATTGTGGTTTTCCTTTAACGCTACATGGCCAAATAAACAACAACGGTTGTTTATTAAAAAGGGATAATCGGGTTTCGTGAACAGTAACATGCAACAGATGAGACCATGTGCAAAAGGACCAACTCTATTTGAGAAACAGTGGGCTTAGCAAGGAGCGTATAAATGTATTAATAAAATAACAATACGTAATGTAATGTAGCCTATAAAAGTGTTGATTGTGCACTTATTTAGGGAACATATTTCTCCTTGTGGATTTTATGCAGTTTATGGTAATTAAAATAGCAATAACAAATGAATGTTGTTGTTTTTAAAAAAACTTCAATAATAATATACTGTATTTTTTTGGAGTATAAGACGCTCCAGGTATTGGTTACCACCTTTAAAGCGCTCCATGGCTTAGGACCGGGTTATTTACGGGACCGCCTGCTCCTTCCGTTTGCCTCCCACCGACCCGTGCGTTCTCACAGAGAGGGACTCCTCAGGGTGCCGTCAGCCAAGCAATGCCGGCTGGCGACCTCCAGGGGAAGGGCCTTCTCTGTGGGGGCTGCTACCCTCTGGAACGAACTTCGCCCGGGACTTCGTCAACTTCCCGACCTTCGGACCTTTCACCGCGAGCTGAAGACGTACCTATTTCTTCGAGCAGGACTGGCAGAGGATTTTAGAATTTTATATGTGATTATTGGGGTTTTAAATTTTAACTGGGTTTTATTGTTTTATATATATTTTAAATTGGCCATATTTGATAGGTTTTTAATTAGTGTTTTATTTTCTTCCTTGTCCCTTTTTCTTTGTATTTTCTAACACTAATAGCCTTACTTTTATACTGTACATTTCTATATATTTGTTATATACCAATTTTACATTTTTAGATTCTCCCCTGTATATAAAGAACAATATATATTCTTTATTTCTAGTCTCAAGGCATTCATACCATTTGTTCCAAATTACGTAATCTTCTGTCTCTTCTTTTGCGTTAATTTCTTTTATTAATGAAAGATAACTTTAATTTAACCTGCCTCTGGTTTAAATTGTGGTTTTCCTTTAACGCTGCATGGCCAAATAAACAACGATGGTTGTTTATTAAAAAGGGATAATCGGGTTTCGTGAACAGTAACATGCAACAGATGAGACCATGTGCAAAAGGACCAACTCTATTTGAGAAACAGCGGGCTTAGCAAGGAGCGTATAAATGTATTAATAAAATAAGAATACTGTAATGTAGCCTATAAAAGTGTTGATTGTGCATTTATGCAGGGAACATATTTCTCCTTGTGGATTTTATGCAGTTTATGGTAATTAAAATAGCAATAACAAATGAATGTTGTTGTTTTTAAAAAAACTTCAATAATAATATACTGCATTTTTTGGAGTATAAGACGCTCCAGGTATTGGTGACTACCTTTAAAGTGCTCCATGGCTTAGGACCAGGATATTTACGGGACCGTCTACTGCCATCTTCTATCTCCCAGCGACCGGTGCGTTCTCACAGAGAGGGACTCCTCAGGGTGCCGTCAGCCAAGCAATGCCGGCTGGCGACCCCCAGGGGAAGATCCTTCTCTGTGGGGGCTCCTACCCTCTGGAACGAACTTCCCCCGGGACTTCGTCAACTTCCCGACCTTCGGACCTTTCGCCGCGAGCTGAAGACGTACCTATTTCTTCGAGCAGGACTGGCATAGGATTTTAGAATTTTATATGTGATTATTGGGGTTTTAAATTTTAACTGGGTTTTATTGTTTTATATATATTTTAAATTGGCCATATTTGATAGTTTTTTTAATTACTGTTTTATGATATTTATTATTGTGGTTTTATTTGGCTGTGAACTGCCCTGAGTCCTTCGGGAGAAGGGCGGTATAAAAATTTAATAAAATAAAATAAAATAAAATAAATAAGACGTACCTATCTTTTTTGGGGGGGAAAACAAGAAAAAAAAATCTGCCTCTGCCTCCCAGCAATTTGCCTCCTTGCAGCAAACAGCAAACAGCTTGTTTCAGTTTCAGCACAGCCTAATTAGCATAAGAAAAAAAATCTGCCTCCCAGCAATTTGCCTCCTGGCAGCAAACAGCGGAGGCCCGTGTGGCAATAGACAATGGCAATCTCTGCAGCCTGAAACAGCTGAGGGTCAGGAGGCTGATCCAACCGACAATCAGCTGCTTGTGCTAATCAGGCTGTGCTGAAGCTGAAATGGGCTGCTTGCTGTTTGCGGCAAGGAGGTAAATTGCTGGGAGGAAGAGGCCAAAGAGTGGGTGGGGCTATATTCGGTGTATAAGATGCACCCAAATTTTTATCCTCTTTGGGGGGGGAAGTGCATCTTATACTCTGAAAAATATGGTAAATAATCTCTCTCTCTCTCTCTCTCCCTCATCATCCATCCTTTATCTCTCTCTATATATATATATATTTATTTGCATTTATATCCCGCCCTTCTCCGAAGACTCAGGGAGGCTTACACTATGTTAGCAATAGTCTTCATCCTATTTGTATATTTATATACAAAGTCAACTTATTGCCCCCAACAATCTGGGTTCTCATTTTACCTACCTTATAAAGGATGGAAGGCTGAGTCAACCTTGGGCCTGGTGGGACTTGAACCTGCAGTAATTGCAGGCAGCTGTGTTAATAACAGACTGACTTACCAGTCTGAGCCACAGAGGCCCAGTCTATCAGTCTATCAATCTATCAGTATCTCTATATCTATCTACAGTATCTATCTATCTATCTATCTATCTATCTATCTATCTATCTATCTATCTATCTATCTAATCTATCTATTTATCTACCTATCCACACACACACACACAAACACACACACCTGTGACTCTTCACTGAACCTGTGTTTTTACATATTTACAATATTTTTCAAGAAGCAACTCTACCCAGAGGGATTATTCATATTTTATCATTACATTAAGGAGGATTAGAATCTTTGGAAAAGATACAAACAATGATGAGATTTGCTATTCAGTTTTCCCAATTCCATATCCTTTTTTTTTTTTTAAAGTAAGGCACAGGCAGGCGACCAGTCATTTTAAGGCCAACTACCCAAGAAACATGGTACTGCCAATTTGCTAGTTACAACCAGTTGCTCCTTTGCGAAATCATTATTTATTCCGGAACTGTATTACCTTGAGATACGCTTGCATTTATTGCATTGATTATGTAAATAAAAAGGGGAACGGAAACATTGTTTTAATTGAAGATGTTGCTTATTTGCCCTTACGGATAATTGCTGCCCTTATCAATTTCTAGGATGTTAACTAGATCTTTAATGAATAATCTAATTTATTGCACACCCAACCCCATTGGATGTGTTATTGCCTTTTTTTTAAAAAAAAATGCGTTCAAGTGCTCTTTTTCATTCATGCCTAAGAATGAAACATTTTTTTTCTTTTTTGCTCACCAAAATTTTAATTTCTATTACAATAAGGCGCACCCACATCACACGTATCCAACTGAAGGAAAACAACAGTACAGATTGTCCTCGATTTATGATCCCGGGCAGTGGTGAAATCCAAATTATTTTACTACCTTTAGACGCGAACTGAAGACATTCTTGTTCCATCGCGCAGGGCTGGCTTAATAATTTTAATGGGGTTTTTAAATGGAGTCTAACTTAAGTTTTTAGTTTTGTATTGAATTTTAATTGTTAGCCAAATTGATTAAGTTTTTTAATAATGTTCTTAATTTTTATGTTCTTGTTTTATTTGGCTGTAAACCGCCCTGAGTCCTTCGGGAGAACGGCGGTATAGAAATCTAAACAATAAATAAATAAATAAATAAATACCGGTTCTGTGGGTGTGGCTTGGTGGGCCTGGCATGGCTTGGTGGGCGTGGCTGCATTTGCCCATGGCCAGGCCAGGCTGGGCTGAGCAAGGCAAGTTGAACCCAGGCAAAGCAAAGCTAAGCCCAGTAAGACAAGGTAGCAAGATGTCAGCAACTGCAAGCATGGCTGGAAAAAGGCAACACTTGTTTCCCAACAAGCACCTCCACATGGCGCCTCTTTAAATCGTATTCCTCCAGTGAACCTTGCGATGAGAGGTGGGGCACCCGCCCCTCAAGCCATCTGTTCACTCTGCACTGATCCCAACTCTTCTCTATCCTCCGTGCTCAAGGATCGGACTGAGGAGGCCAATGTTTCTCCTCGGAGCTCCATTGCTCCTCTGCTCCGCTGCTTACTCTTTCCTTCTCCTCAGGGGTGGGATTTTTTTTTTAATTTCATTTTGTCACAACAGTATACACAAACGTCATAAATAAAACAACATATCATGAAGAAAATACATATATATATATATGTTTTCTGAGGTTTTCGCGGATGTTTGTATGTAGGTCTTTGGTTATTCGGGTTTTCTCCTGCGGAAAATAGGAAGTGTCTTGGCGACGTTTCGATGAAGTCTCATTCGTCATCTTCAGGCTTCAGCTTCGTGCTTTGCTCCCAGAAGCACAAAGCTGAAGCCTGAAGATGACGAATGAGACTTCATCAAACGCTGCCAAGACATTTCCAATTTTACACGGAGAAAACCAATAATAAAGACCTACATATATATATATATATATGTAAAAAAATATGCATCAGCTATATTAATTTGATATAATGAAGGGAATAATAGGACAGGAACGATAGGCACTTTTGTGCTCTTATGCACGCCCCTTATAGTCCTCTTAGGAATGGGGTGAGGTCAATAGTAGACAGTTTTTGGTTGAAGATTTTGAGATTTTGAGTATAGAGACTATGGAGTCAGGTAATGAGTTCCAAGCATTAACAACTCTGTTACAGAAGTCATATTTTCTGCAATCAAGTTTGAAGCGGTTGACATTTAGCTTGAATCTATTTTTTGCTCTTGTAATATTGCGATTGAAGCTGAAGTAGTCTTTTACAGGAAGGATATTGCAATAGATGATTTTGTGTGTTAAACACAGGTCATGTCAAAGTCGACGGAGTTGTAAGTTTTTTAATCCCAGGATTTCAAGCCTGGTGGTATAAGGTATTTTGTTGTTTTCTGAGGAGTGAAGAACTCTTCTAGTAAAATATTTCTGGATGCGTTCTATTGTATTTATGTCAGAGATGTTGTATGGGTTCCGGACGGATGAGCTGTATTCAAGAATAGGTCTGGCAAATGTTTTGTATGCTCTAGTTAGTAGTGTAGAGTTTTTGGAAAAGAAGCAGCATAAAATTAGGTTTAAAATTAGATTCTACCGGTTCGGATTGGTTCGGGTGAACCGGTAGCTCTGACGATCAGCTGGGAGCGAACTGGTTCACTCTGACAATTGCCCACCCACCCCTGTGCTTTACTGACCTATATCTTCTCAGCTGATTCACGCGGTAGAAATGGATTGCCGCACTTCAGCTGTGTTACTCTCCAGCAGTAAAACTGTGCATGTGCGCAAAACGCGTGATCACCGAAGCGGTTATTAAACCGGCAGAATCCCACCACTGCCTCTCCTCCTCCTTCACTCGGTCATTCTGCACCCTCTCTCTATCGCTGACCACCTTTCCAACATCCGAGGGATCTGGGACTGCTTCCTTCTGCTCCCCCGGTTACTCTTCCAGGTCCAGAGATGATGCTCCATCGCCTCCATCCGCCCTGGCTCTGTCTCACCCTCCTCTTTGGACCCAGGCTCCTCAGAGGCCACTGTTGTAACCCAGGCCCATGTAGGTAGTAGTAGATGCAATCAATTCAAAAAACAAACAGACTTTATTAGAACAGCTGAGAATTAACTCCTTCTCAGAGTCGTCCAAACTAAATCAAAGCAAATTCTTCATAACGCAACTCTTCAATTTTATCATCAACCTTGGTCTAATTAGGCAAACTGCCAAAGGCTTTTCTTGGCAAAAGTTCAAAAGCAGAAGATGCCGACAAGAAATAAATGCAGCAAGACAAAGAGCGCGTCTATCAACGTTGTTTTCCGACAAAGAGCCCAAACGCCGTTGCTGGTCTTTTAAGCCTTATGGGAGGGGCCAATCATCTCTTGGCCCTACTCCCGAGTCATCCTCTTTGCTTGAGCTGCTCTTGCCTTCTGGCAGCTCTTCTCATGCGTGCATTAGGAACAGGCTCCTCCTGTTCCTCTGTCTCACTACTATCAGTCTCTGGAGGCTCCGGAGTCTGCACATCACTTCCAGATGGCCCTGGCCCCATCTCTGCCTCCGACGCAAAGCCCTCATCCAGGCCTTCTCCAGCCTTCCTGCCCATGTTTTTCCTCAGC
Organism: Ahaetulla prasina; assembly: GCF_028640845.1. Lineage (NCBI taxonomy): Eukaryota > Metazoa > Chordata > Lepidosauria > Squamata > Colubridae > Ahaetulla > Ahaetulla prasina. Next base: position 8,082,444 of record NC_080546.1, on the reverse strand, counting down.
CTCATCACTTTCTGACTCCGTTGCCAGCTCCATAGGCTGCTGGCGGACCATAACAGCCATGACAAAACATATCCGCTATATCTCTGTATAACACTTTCTGACAATCGCGTCTGTTTAGCAAAACATCAGCTGCTAGGCTTTTGCCTCAACCATTTGCATACTTTTGACCTGTTATTGGCGGGTAACGAAAAGACTGGGGTGAGAAAAAGGTTCCTTCCCATAAACATTGTCACAAGCAATTATCATTAGTTTTATGGAGGTGGTTAAATGTGGGGGGGTTTTTTCTCCCCCACTCCTCGCTTTTATTTTGTAAATATAGTTCTTCCACTGTCTTTTTAACGACACCTGGGGAAAAGTGATAATTGAAAAACAAATTAAGAGGTTTATAACAGAGAAAATGAAATTTTTGTCATTCCACCAATATGAGCTGTACATTAATAAGGTGCAGCCACATTTTCAAGCTATTGCAATCACCTGGATGGAGTAATGAGGGTTTAGACTCCCATTAGTAGAAGCAAGTAGCGGAAATGAACGAGAAAGCAATGCTATTTTTTTTTTGTGTGTGTGTGGGGGGGTGTTGCTGAAAACAAATTGGCTGATTTCAATCAATGTTCATGCAACCATCTCCATAACATTGTCATTATTATTCCTCAGCTGAAGAAGGAAATTCTCATCAAAATTCTCTTTAATGAAAAGAAGGACTAGGAGAGAGATGATAGCAGTGTTACAATATCTCAGGGGCTGCTACAAAGAAGAGGGAGTCAAACTATTCTCCAAAGCACCTGAAGGCAGGACAAGAAGCAATGGGTGGAAACTCATCAAGGAGAGAAGCAACTTAGAACTAAGGAGAAATTTCCTGATAGTGAGAACAATGAATCAGAGGAACAACTTGCCCCCAGAAGTTCTGGATACTCCAACACTCGAAGTTTTTAAGAAGACGTTGGATAACCATTTGTCTGAAGTGGTGTCGGGTTTCCTACGGGTTTCCAACCTCCAAGATCCCTTCCAACTCTGTTATTCTATTCTGTTCTGTTCTGTTCCATTCCGCTCCCCTCCCCTCCACCCCACCCCACCCCACCCCAATCCACTCCACCCCACCTCATTCCGCTCCACCCTACCCTACCCTACCCTACCCTACCCTACCCTACCCTACCCTACCCTACCCTACCCTATTCTATTCTATTCTATTCTATTCTATTCTATTCTATTCTATTCTATTCTATTCTATTCTATTCTATTCTATTCTATTCTTATTAGTTGCCTCTTGAAAAAGCACCTCTGGGACACCAGAAGGCAAGAACAAGAAACCATGGATGGAAACTAACCAAGGAGAGAACCAACCTAAAATTAAGGTGGATTTTCCTAATGCGGGAAGCTTGCCTTGTGGATGCCCCAACACACTGTAGGTTTTTAAAAAGACATTGGACAATCATTTCTTTGAAATGTTACAGGGTTCCCTGCTCCAGCATTGGGTTGGACTAGATTCTAGAAGATCTGCAAGGTCCCTTCCAACTCTGTTGTTCTCTTATTCTCTCACATCTCCATGCGATGCTCAAAAGCTACTAGCTTAAGGAAGTTCGAGATCTTGATCAGACGATTAATTTCAAGTCTGATCAATTCAAAATTTCAAATTTTGGCCACTACTGTACATGAGATATGGTTTTCTAGCAGCAGGATTTAGAAAAGCCTTCTCTTTTTAACAATGTTCTTTTCGGCATCAACTCCATTGATATCTCAGAAATCATATGTAACATTGATATACATGTTCCATTTTGAAAGGTTTAATTATTTTAGTCATTACCATGTAAATAGTGTTCATCTCCTACTGTAAAAATGCCACTTTACCTGGCTGTTATTTATGTTCTTTAATATAGTAAAACAATTAACAGTGATAATTCTATCTATTCCGCCTTGCTGGACTGGCTTGAATTTTTAAATATGGGTTTTAAATTCTTAATTTTATAGGGTTGATACTGTATTTTAAATTGGCCATTTGAATAAGTTTTTAAAGGGTTGTTTTTAGTATTGTATGTGCTGTTTTTTGTTTTTATAGTGGCTGTAAACCGCCCTGAGTCCTTCGGGAGAAGGGCGGTCTATAAATTAAAATATTATTATTATTATTATTATTATTATTATTATTATTATTATTATTATTATTATTATTATTATTATTATTATTATTAAAAATCAGAAACAAGCATTCTTGCTGTCATGGATAATATATGGAGCTGAAGGTTGGGCTGTTGGCATTCTCTGAACTGGCTTCTGCTCTTGCAGATGTTTCATTACCAGCCTACGTAACAACATCAAGAGCCTGGGAGAGAATGGTGTTTCTTGGCTGTCTACGTGTGACAGGTTATACAAGCAACCTTGATCGGGATAGCACCAAATAAAAAAGGAAAAAAAGACCAGACACAGAAGAAAGAAAAACCGAAGATGAAACTTCACACAAAAAAAGTTTCTTTGTTTCCCTTCCAGAAACAAAGGAAGGAAGAAAGGAAGGAAGGAAAGGGAGAGATGGAGGAAAGCAAGGAGGGAGGAAAGACAGAGGAAAGGAGGAAACAGAGAAGGGAGGAAAGAAAGAAAGAAAGAAAGAGAGAGAGAGAGAGAAAGAAAGACAGAAAGAAAGAAAGACAGAAAAAGAAAGGGAAAGGGAGGGAGGGATGGAGAGAGGGAAGACAGAGAGAGGAAAGGAGGAAAGAAGAGAAAGAAAGAAAGTGTGTGTGTGAGAGAGAGAAAGGAAAGACAGAAGAAAGAGAGAGAAAGGGAAAGGAGGGAAGGAAGGAAGGAAGGAAGGAAGGAAGGGAGAGGGAGGGAGGAAAGACAAAGTGAGAGAGGAAAGGAGGAAACAGAGAAGGGAGGAAAGATGGAAAGAAGAGAAAGAAAGAAAGTTTGTGTGAGAGAGAGAAAGGAAAGAAGGAAGAGAGGAAAAAAGAAAAAAAGAAAAAAGAAAGAAAGAGGGGGAGGGAGGGAGGAAAGCAAGGAAGAAAGACAAAGTGAGAGAGGAAAGGAGATAACAGAAGGGAGAAAAGGAGGAAAGAAGAGAAAGTGTGTATGAGAGAGATAAAGGAAAGAAGGAAGGGTGAAAGAAAGAAAGAAAGAAAGAAAGAAAGAAAGAAAGAAAGAAAGAAAATTAACGAAGAAATGATACCTTAATCAACACTGTCATTTTCTTGTATGGGAAAAAATGTTTTTAACCTTATTAAAACTGGCATCCCCCATTGTCATTTTCTTCCTGTTTTGAAAATCTGATTCAAAAGCAATCTATTACGAGCTGTTAAAATTTCATATTAGTTACATGCAGAAGTTCGAAATTATATTCCCAGTTTTTTTAAAAAAAATAAACAACAACGCGGTGATACATTCAACCCAGGATTTCAAGCACAGAGTCATTTAAAATGCGTTGTTTTGTCTGACACAGGAACCATTTATCTGATCTTTTTGAAACCTCAAGGATATGGTGCCTTTTTGCGTGCAAACTGCCAATCGTTCACTGTTTCATTAAAAGTAAAGGTAAAGGTTCCCCTCGCACATATGTGCTAGTGCCATTTGACGGCCATCTCCAGGAGAGCTTTTTACCAGGTTCGCCTGGTTCGCCAGTTGCGCCCCTTCCTAGACCGGGATGCCCTATGCACGGTCACTCACGCTCTCGTGACGTCTCGTCTGGATTACTACAATGCTCTCTACATGGGGCTCCCCTTGAGGAGCACCCGGAGGCTTCAGTTAGTTCAGAATGTGGCTGCGCGGGTGATAGAGGGAGCCCCTCGTGGCTCCCATGTGACACCTCTCCTGCGCAGACTGCACTGGCTACCTGTGGCCTTCCGGGTGCGCTTCAAGGTTTTGGTAACTATCTTCAAAGCACTCCATGGCATAGGGCCGGGTTATTTACGGGACCGCCTGCTGCTACCGAATACCTCTCACTGACCCGTGCGCTCTCACAGAGAGGGACTCCTCAGGGTGCCGTCGGCTAGGCAGTGCCGGCTGGCGATGCCCAGGGGAAGGGCCTTCTCTGTGGGGGCCCCCATCCTCTGGAACGAACTTCCCCCAGGACTTCGTCAACTTCCTGACCTCCGAACCTTTCGCCGCGAGCTTAAAACACATCTATTTATTTGCGCAGGACTGGACTAGATTTTAAATTTTAATTGGTTTTAATGGGTTTTATTATGTATATTGCTATTTTAATTATTCGGCCATTTGTAATAAGTTTTTTAATTGAGGTTTTATTTTGTATTTATATGTATATTTTTTATCTGGCTGTGAACCGCCCTGAGTCCCTAGGGAGATAGGGCGGTATAAAAATACGAAGAAATAAATAAATAAATAATAAATAAATAGTCGTTGCTGACTCTAGGGGGCGATCCTCATCTCCGTTTCAAAGCCAAAGAGCCAGTGCTGTCCGAAGACGTCTCCGTGGTCATGTGGCTGGCATGACTAAACACCAAAGGCGCACGGAACGCTGTTACCTCCCCACCAAAGGTGGTCCCTATTTTTTCTACTTGCATTTTTACGTGCTTTCGAAATTGCTAGGTCCCAGAAGCTGGGACAAGTAATGGGAGCTCACCCCGTTACACGGCAGCACTAGGGATTCAAACCGCTGAGCTGCCGACCTTTTGATCGACAAGCTCAATGTTCTAGCCCCTGAGCCACTGCGGCCCTCTACTGTTTCATTGGTGACATACAGAAAGCGGAAACTGGCTGTATCTTATATTGAAAATAAGCTGGGGTTTATTGGATGTCGCTTTGCTTTGAGTTGCCTCTAAAATGGGTACCCTTTGTTGAATCTCACTGTCATGTGGAGCAGGGGTCTCCGACCTTGGCAACTTTAAGACTTGTGGACTTCAACTCCCAGAATTCCTCAGCCAGCTTTGCTTCAACTCCCAGAATTCTGGGAGTTGAAGTCCCCAAGTCTTAAAGTTGCCAAGGTTGGAGACCCCTGATGTGGAGGATAATATTTCTTGGCTTGTGAATTTGAATTGTAACGGTCTGGGAAGCAGAAGAAAGAATTGTCTCCTGCTTCCCAGACCATGTGGCCACACTTGGAATATGGCATTCAGTTTTGGTCGCCATGATGTAAAAAAGATGTGGAGACTCTAGAAAGAGTGCAGAGAAGAGCAACACAGATGATTAGGGGACTGGAGGCTAAAACATATGAAGACAGTTGCAGGAATTGCGCATGTCTAGTTTAATGAAAAGAAGGACTAGGGGAGACATGATAGCAGTCCTCCAATATCTCAGGGGCTGCCCCAAAGAAGAGGAAGTCAAGCTCTTCTCCAAAGTACCTGAGAATAGAACAAGAAGCAATGGGTGGAAACTCATCAAGGTGAGAAGCAACTTAGAACTAAGGAGAAATTTCCTGACAATTAATAAGTGGAACAACTTGCCTCCAGAAGTTGTGAATGCTCCAAGTTGTGAAATTTTTAAGAAGATGTTGGATAACCATTTGTCTGAAGTGGTGTAGGGTTTCCTGCCTGAGCAGGGGGTTGGACTAGAAGACCTCCAAGGTCCCTTCCAACTCTGTTCCTGTTGTTGTTGTTATGACAGTATACATAGCAAACGAGATAACTATGCTGGATTTCATATCACAGATATGAAAGGATACTTATGATTATATATATGCTTTATATAGTATAGTTTTTCATGCTTATGCTTATATATACTGTTGTGACAAATAAATAAATAAATAAATAAGTCAGGAAATCATGGTTTATAAGAAAGGTCTTTAGATGAGGTGCTTAAGTACAGGTAATCCTCAATTTATAACAGTTCAATTCCAGACCATTCAAAGTTAAAACAGCCCTGAAAAAAAAGGACTTATGACCATTTTTCACATTTACAACCATTACAGCATCGTGTGATCACAATTTGGAAGCTGGGCGACTGGTTTGTATTTATAATGGCTGCAGGGTCCTGGGATCATGTGATCCCCTTTTGCGACCTTCGGACTAGCAAAGTCAATGGGGAAGCCAGATTCACTTAACGGCCGAGTTACTCACTAAAAGACTGCCATGATACATTTAACAACCGGAGCAAGAAAGGTGTCGTGTCCCACTCCTCCTCTGACGGCCGGGTCTGGGAAGTCTGTATCAAGAGTGGCCACGAAGCCTCTGCAGCTTTGCCAAATTCCTGTCAGAGTTCTCAGGGCAGGCAGGAATCCAAGGTGTGACTTCAGCAACCAGATGAGACTTTGCCTGACTCAAGGAATGCCAAAAAGCAGATCCTTTATATAGGCCATGGGGTGTGGCTCCATGACTCAGCACATATCCAGGCCTGCCCTTCCCTTCCTTTTGCTGACGTCGCCTCTCCATTCTCCAGAAGCGGGGATCTGTCCACTTTTCATCTTTCTGCTCAGCTGCCGGCAATTCATGCTCACATGCTATAGGAGGGAGGTTTGTTTGCTCAGTCTGTCCAGGCATGGTGCCAGGGCTGGGGGTTGGAGGCATGCCAGGCCATTCTTCTTCACTCTCAGTCTCTGGCTGAGATAGCAGGAGATGGGAGGGGCCCGGCTGCGGAGAGGAGGGCGGGCGAGGCACAACACTAGGTCACAAAATGGAGCAAAACTCACTTAGAAACTGATCCTGCTTAGCAATGGAAATGTTGGGCTCAGTTGTGGCCGTAAGTCGAGGACCATTCAGGGACCATACGAACAAAGCTCAGGAAGCAGCCGATTTTTTTACTAACCGTTCAGCAGCGTTTTCAGCAATGAGAAAAGCGATGCATTTCACGTATCGATTCAAAATCCCATTTCTCTGTTTTATAGCTTAATCTTCAATATTCTGCCCATGCCGGTTTCGTAGCCTTAGAAATCATTTCACGTTGTCTGTCCTCGATCCATTTATTCAGAAGAAAGCCCCATTAATGGGATTTATTTCTCAGGAAGTACACTTATGATAGATTATTTCTTTTAATTGGATTTTTCGCCGCGCCTTGTTTGTTTTCACAGCTGTCCTTCCTGACATGCTCTTCTTTTTTTACTTCAACACAATGCTTAACAAAAAAGAAAAAGAAAGAGAAGAAGAAGAAGAGGAGGAGGTGGAGGAGGAGGAGGAGGAGAAGGAGGGGGAGGAGGAGGAGGATTCAGCAACGTGTCTTTCGACTGGAAAAGTGCAGTGGTGGGATTCAGCCAGTTATGTCTGGTTCAGGCGAACTGGTAGCAGTGACTACGGGAGGCTCTGCTCACCCACCTAGACGTAATGTGTCGTGTCCCACTCCTCCTCTGACGGCCGGGTCTGGGAAGTCTGTATCAAGCGTGGCCACGAAGCCTCTGCAGCTTTGCCAAATTCCTGTCAGAGTTCTCAGGGCAGGCAGGAATCCAAGGTGTGACTTTGCCTGACTCAAGGAAAGCAGATCCTTTATATAGGCCATGGGGTATGGCTCCATGACTCAGCACTTATCCAGGCCTGCCCCTCCCTTCCTTCTGTTGACGCCGCTTATCAATTCTCCTGAAGCGAGGGTCACTCCAGTCTGCAGCTGTTGGCAATTGACCTTCCTCAGGCTCACATGCTGTGGGGGAGGGGGAGGGGTCTAGTTGCTCCGTTTGCCTGGGCATGGAGCCAGGGCTGGGGCTGGGAGGCATACTAGGACATTCCTCAGCGTTTGGAAGCAGATAAGAAGGCCCCGGCTGCGGTGAAAGTGGGCGAGACACAACACCTATGGTCACCTGATCAAAATTCAGACCGTCAGCATTGGGTTCGCATTTATGAAAAATTGCGGTCACGTGATCCCCTTTTGCGACCCTCTGACAAGCAAAGCCAAAGGGTGAACCAAGTCTTTTAGTTCTGCAGCTATTATAATGTGAAACCAAGATCAAAGGATGGGTTCGATTAACTGGGTTTTATTGCTGGGTCGCTTCTGACTCACAAGTTTCTTTAGTCGGCTCCATAGATTTTCAATTGGTTTAAAAAGGTCTGCGCTATTCCCAGGCCATTCCAGCAGTGGAATAAGATTATCTTGAAACTCCAAGAAAAAAAAAAAGTGGCGTTATTAGCCATCAAACCCTAAAAATACACTTTTCCCAAAGGTTTTCCACAATTTTGACCACTAGAATAGAATAGAATAGAATAGAATAGAACTTTTTATTGGCCAAGTGTGATTGGACACACAAGGAATTTGTCTTTTGTGCAATATGCTCTCAGTGTACATTAAAGAAAGACATAGTGGTGCCTCTGGTGGCTCAGGCTGGTAAGACAGTCTGTTATAAAACACAGCTGCTTGCAATTACTTGCAGGTTCAAGTCCCACCAGGCCCAAGGTTCACTCAGCCTTCCATCCTTTATAAGGTAGGTAAAATGAGGACCCAGATTGTTGGGGGCAATAAAAGTTGACTTTGTATATAATATACAAATGGATGAAGACTATTGCTTGACACAATGTAAGCCGCCCTGAGTCTTCGGAGAAGGGCGGGATATAAATGCAAATAAAAAAAAAATATAGCGGAAATTTTGAGTAGTTCGGAGAACCGGCAAATACCAGTTCTGGCTGGCCCCAGAGTTGGGTGGGAATGGGGATTTTGCAATATCCTTCCCCCAGGAATGGGGAGGGTATGGGGATTTTGCCGTATCCTTCCCCTGCCACGCCCACCAAGCCACGCCCACCAAGCCACACCACGCCCACCAAGCCACGCCCACAGAACCGGTAGGGAAATTTTTTTGAATTTCACCCCTGGTTAAGCCTCTCCCTCTGTTCAAAACTGAGCTATTATAGCTTTGGATGGGTCTTCTGCAAAACTGGTTAATCATTTTTTAAAAACCACGAAAAGAATGACAGCCCCCGTCATTCATCACGGCAGTGAATTCCACAAATAGCTTGCTGACCGCCAAATTCGCTTTTGACCTCAACTGGATGCTTAAGAGGTTGTCCTATTAATGGAGGGACAAACCCAAATTTCGGCTGTTGGAAGAACTAATAGTTGAGGTGACAGATTGAGTGTTCTTTTACCTCAGCTAAATTCTCCGCCTGTCTGGCGTTTCTGAGTCACTTCTAATTTATGGGCCCTTCCCATTATGTAAGACGCTCATACGATGTCTCGCACGATCTATTCGTGACCCATATTGTACCCGGTGAAAGAATAAGGGACAATGTTTTAAAAAAACAACAACTTCTAATCCAACTTTGATATCCACACTCTGCTCTTCCAAGTCCTATTCTTGCTTTTCTGTTGGCTTACTCTTCACAGCTGGCTGTTTTATTTCCTCGTGAGTAAACTCCTTTTTCTGAGGAGACCCCCATCTCAAGATGATTTGTGAGAAGGTAGTTTTTCACTTCTACGGCATCTCTGAAACTCGAACTAGATCAGAATAGAGCCGGAAGGGACCTTGGAGGTCTTCTAGTCCAGCCCCCTGCTCAAGCAGGAGATCCTGTATCATTTCAGACTGTCCAGTCTCTTCTTAAAACTCTCCAGTGATGAAGCACCCACAACTTCTGAAGGCAAGCTGCAGCAATAATAATAATTTCTATTATTATAGTCCTATTATTAGGACTATTAGCAGTCCTATTATAGAATAACAGAGTTGGAAGGGACCCTGGAGGTCTTCTAGTCCAACCCCCTGCCCAGGCAGGAAACCCTACACCACTTCAGACAAATGGTTATCCAACATCTTCTTAAAAACTTCCAGTGTTGGAGCATTCACAATCTGGTTTTTCTTATCTAAGTATAAGACTTTACTTTTCTCTACATTGAATTTCATTTTGTTAGATCAGGGGTCTCCAACCTTGGTCCCTTTAAGGACTTGTGGACTTCAACTCCCAGAGATCCTCAGCCAGCTTTGCTCAGGGCCTCTGGTGACTCAACAGGCTAATGCAGTCTGTTATTAACAGCAGCTGCTTGCAATTACTGAAGGTTCAAGTCCCACCAGGCCCAAGGTTGACTCAGCCTTCCATCCTTTATAAGGTAGGTAAAATGAGGACCCAGATTGTTGGGGGCAATAAGTTGACTTTGTATATAATATACAAATGGATGAAGACTATTGCTTGACATAGTGTAAGCTGCCCTGAGTCTTCGGAGAAGGGCGGGATATAAATGCAAATAAAAAAAAAAGTCTTAAAGGGACCAAGGTTGGAGACCCCTGTGTTAGATAGGGCCCAGTGTTCAAGTCTGTCAAGATCCTTCTGGATCTTGAGCTTATCTTCTAGGGTGAATTCCTACCAGCTTAGCATCATCTGCAGTTTTGGTGAGTTCCCCTCCTATTCCCTCATCTTGTTGCTTGTAGGTACACTGAGAGCTTATGCACCGGAGACAAATTTCTTGTGTGTCCAATCACACTTGGCCAAGAAAGTATTCTCCCTCTAGTCAGGGCCTACCAGATGACTGATTACAAATGCTTCTGCAATGAAAATTCGGTGCTCAGATCCCTGAACAAAGAAAAAGGAAAACAGGAAGGGATGAATACCAAATTGTCCTGAAAATGTGGCGTTATGTTTAATGAGCTCTCCCTTAGATGCAGTTCTGTCTTCCATCAGGAGTTGATATAATCTGGAAGTAGCCAGGACATAACTAACATCTGTTCTCGGGCACTAAAACAGCAGGGCTGGAATATAGCTACATCCTCCCGGTTAATCTGCAATAATGAGGGACTAATATTAGACATAGGGACATGGTGGCTCAGGGGCTAGGATGTTGAGCTTGTCGATCGAAAGGTCGGCAGCTCGGTGGTTCGAATCCCTAGTGCTGCCCTGTAACAGGGTGAGCATCTGTTATTTGTTCCAGCTTCTGCCAACCTAGCAGTTCGAAAGCACGTAAAAAAAATGCAAGTAGAAAAAATAGGGACCACCTTTGGTGGGAAGGGAACAGCGTTCCATGTGCCTTTGGCGTTGAGTCATGCCGGCCACATGACCATGGAGACAACTTCGGACAGTGCTGGCTCTTCGGCTTTGAAACGGAGATGAGCACCACCCCCTAAAGTCAGCAACAACTAGCACATATGTGCGAGGGGAACCTTTATCTTTTAATATTAGACGTTGCATTCATTATCTCTCCCTCAGCAAACGTACCATGGTGGAAGGGACAGATACTATGATTAATGTTGTCGTCTTTAAACGGTCTCTTCGTAACAGCAATGGAGCTGGAAGGGACCTTGGAGGTCATCTAGTCCAACCCCCTGCACACACGAGAGACCTGTACTAGGGATTCGAACAGCTGAACTGCCGACCTTTCTGAGGGACAAGCTCAGTGTCTTAGCCACTGAGCCACCTAATGTCCTTTCCATAGAATCGAATCGAACAGAACAGAACAGAACAGAACAGAACAGAACAGAACAGAATAGAATAGAATAGAATAGAATAGAATAGAATAGAATAGAATAGAATAGAATAGAATAGGTTTTTTTACTGGCCAAGTATGATTGGACACACAAGGAATTTGTCTTGGTGCATATGCTCTCAGTGTACATAAAAGAAAAGATACATTCAACAAGGTACAACTCTTACAACACTTAATGATAGTCATAGGGTACAAATAGGTACAGGAAACAATCAACATCAATATAAATCGTAAGGATTACTAGCAACAAAGTTACGGTCATACAGTCATAAGTGGAAAGAGATGGGTGATGGGAACGATGAGAAGATTAATAGTAGTGCAGATTTAGTAAATAGTTTGACAGTGTTGAGGGAATTATTTGTGTAGCAGAGTGATGGAGTTCGGAAAGATATTGTTCTTGTGTCTAGTTGTTCTGGTGTGCAGTGCTCTGTAGTGTCGTTTTGAGGGTAGGAGTTGAAACTGTTAATGTCCAGGATGCGAGGGGTCTGTAAATATTTTCACAGTCCTCTTTTTGACTCGTGCAACATACAGGTCCTCAATGGAAGGCAAGTTGGTAGCCATTGTTTTTTTCTGCAATTCTAATTATCCCCTGAACTCTGTGTCTGTCTTGTTGGGTTGCAGAACCAAACCAGACAATTATAGAGGTGCAGATGACAGACTCAATTTTTAATTATGTTTACACTTGTATCTGTCATAAAATACATGTTTGATGAAAATAAATAAAAAATAAAATATTTGGGTAACCTTTAGCATGAATTAGGGCCTTACAACATCTTCCCATGGAGTGAACCAAGTCTTTTAGTTCTGCAGTTGTTATAATGTGAAACCAAGATTGACTGGTTGCTTCTATTAACTGGGTTTTATTGCTGGGTCGCTTCTGACTAACAAGTTTCTTTAGTCGGCTCCATAGATTTTCAATTGGGTTAAGGTCTGGGCTATTCCCAGGCCATTCCAGCAGTGGAATAGGATTATCTTGAAACTCCAAAAAAAAAAAAAAAGTGGCGTTATTAGCCATCAAACCTCAAAAATACACTTTTCCAAAAAGGTTTCCACAATTTTGGCCACTACTCTAAATCAATGCAAACACTATCTGTCTCAAGAAAGCAGAGACATGGACCCAAAAGAACTGGTTTCATTTTGCAACCTGGCAGTTCCTTGACCCCCTGAAAATTCCTGGTCGTTATATCTGGCAAACCAAGATCATATGAACCAAGACAAATTCCTTGTGTGTCCAATCACACTTGGCCAATAAAAATTCTATTCTATTCTATTCTATTCTATTCTATTCTATTCTATTCTATTCTATTCTATTCTATTCTATTCTAAATACATGTAAAGCAGTGGTGAAATGTAAAATTTGTTACTACTGGTTCTGTGGGCATGGCTTGATGGTGGGGAGGTAATGTGATTGCGTGGGTGTGGCCAAATTATTTTTACTTTTAAAAGCATTTTTTCTACAACCTCTTTGGCCGAAGAGGTTGTAAAAAATGCTTTTAAAAGGCTCTGACGATCCCAGCTGAGTTGCCTGATCGTCAGAGGCTTTTGTTTTCTTTTAAAAGCATTTTTTTTCCTTTAAAAGAAAAGAAAAGCCTCTGACGATCAATCAACTCAGCTGGGATCATCAGAGCCTTTTAAAAGCATTTTTTTGGCCAAAGAGGTTGTAGAAAAAATGCTTTTAAAAGGCTCTGACAATCCCAGCTTAGCCGCGCGATCATCAGAGGCTTTTCTTTTTACTTTTAAAAGCATTTTTTCGGCTGAAACACGGTACCCGTAAACTGCATTAGCTACCAAACCTATGAAATGTCTCCACCCTTGCTGAATTATTCAAAGCACCCTAATTGACCTAATACAATATCAGTTGGCACCCTGTGTGCAGTCCCAAAACACCTAGAGCACTAACTGAACACCATCGGCGTTCACAAAATCACCACCAGTCAATTGCAAGAAACAGCTCTATTCGGGACAGCTTACATCCCGCAACGATACTTTCAACGCCTTCAAGCAACAACATCTGCTTATTCCAGGTCATTGAGAAGGACTCTGTTTGTGGATAAAAATGCTGACCCATCGTCGTTGTCATCATCTTATGCACATGGATGAATATTTGCTTTTGGCAATAAAATTTTAAAAAACGAACAAAGAAAAACTGGGTTGCAAACGTTTTGCCCCATGCTAGCTCAGATACTTAGTGTCTCGTAAGCAAAATTTAGCCATGATGGATTTGCCATTTTCTCCTTCTGCTGAACAATGGGATGTTTAATCTCTCCGAAGATGTTATTCCCGTATCACCAGCGATGAATTCCCAGCCTAGTTCAAAAACAGTTTTTTTGAAGTTCAGAAAGGTGTAATTGAGACACATGATCTCCTATATCCTGGGGTCACCAAAGTCAGAGAGGTGATCATCAATGTCTCAGTTTCTTATATGGTTTTTTCCTCAATTAAGAAGCGGCAACTGGTCTCGACTTCCAGAACTTTTCCAATCAGAATTATTAGTATTTTCTTCCCCCTAGCAGACATGTGGCAGAAGCCACACAGAAGCAATTTGCTAGGGCAGATCCCTCAAATCTAGCTCCTCCAGTATCATGTCTTCAAGATATTTCCCCGTTTGCTTGATAGGTAACAATTAACCTCTCGCTCCCCAAGGTCACCCACACGTTCCATTGGCTGATAAACCAGCCAAAATTGATCAATCAATCAATCAATCGCTGAGTAGCAGTGATGATTCAAGAAAATAATGAGTCTGACTTTCTTCTGGTTATATCTTTCCGAAAAAAACTGAGAACCACCAACTGGTCGTGTGTAACATAAAATCATAGGATCATAGGGCTGGGCCTGGAAAAGACTTTGGAGGTAATAATAATAACAACAGAGTTGGAAGGGACCTTGGAGGCCTTCTAGTCTAACCCCCTGCCCAGAAGTTGTAAATGCCCCCCCAGTGTTGGGGCATTTACAACTTCTGCAGGCAAGTCATTCCACTGATTAATTGTTCTAACTGTCAGGAAATTCCTCCTTAGTTCTAAGTTGCTTCTTTCCTTGATTAGTTTCCACCCATTGCTTCTTGTCCTGTTTCAGGTACTTTGGAGAACAGCCCGACTCCCTCTTCTTTGTGGCAATCCCTGAGATATTGGAACACTGCTATCATGTCTCCCTTAGTCCTTCTTTTCATTAAACTAGACATACCCAATCTTCTAGTCCAACCCGCTGCTCAAGCAGGAGATCCTATACCATTTCAGACAAGTGACTGTCCAGTCTCTTCTTAAAAGCCTCCAGGGAAGAAGCACCCACAACATCTGAAGGCCAGCTGTTCCACTGGTTCATTGTCCTTACTGTTAGGAAGTTTCTCCTTAATTCCAGGTTGCTTCTCCCCAGGGGTGGGCTTCTGTTGTGTCTGCGCCCCTCGAGCCGGGGCCCTTGCCCCTGCCCCCTGCCCCTTGGAAAGTGAGGGGGAAGGGCCATCAGGACTTATCTCGGGAGCACCGGCTTCCCTGGCTCAGCTCCAGGAGCCAGAGGCAGGCCAGGTGGAGGAGATAACGAGGCCTCCGTCCCCTGACTCTTCCCCCCCCAGGCCACGCCTCCAGACCCAGCTGATGGCAATCAGGCCTGGCTAGACCCTAGGTTTCGTAGGAGTGGGGCAGGCCTAGGAAGTGCTGAGTCATGGAGCCACACCCCACAGGATATAAAAGCAGCAAGGGCTGCTATGCCTCTTCATAGCAGGCAAATCAACTGCTTAACTAGAGCTGAAGTACTGTTTGTTCCTGGGTGAGTCATCAGCATCAAGGGATATAACAGAGTCACTTGGCAGACGCTCGCTAGTTTGCTGCCAGAGCTGATAGTGCCGGCTAATTAAGCCATCGCTCGGATGGAGGCGAGGCGGGACAGAATAGCTTCAAAAATTTTAGCAAGGGGTTCTCTACCCGGTTTGCTGGGTGGGAGTGGGCATGGTGGGCGTGGCCTAGTTGGCCTCCTGCACCATGAAACGAGAGGGGGATTTTTCCCTGAGTTTTGTGAGTCAAGGTTGGTTGAAATTTGGGCTGATGCAATGCAGTTCTTATTGTGGCTGAATGGCTTTGCCCAGAAGGAT
Source organism: Ahaetulla prasina (assembly GCF_028640845.1). Classification (NCBI taxonomy): domain Eukaryota; kingdom Metazoa; phylum Chordata; class Lepidosauria; order Squamata; family Colubridae; genus Ahaetulla; species Ahaetulla prasina. Next base: position 8,067,110 of record NC_080546.1, on the reverse strand, counting down.
AATCCCATCATCCTGGAGCTGAGGGCCTTTTGTCTTGTAGATAAGTTGGCCCAGTCCTGCTGCGGGCTATTAACAAAGGTCAAGGCTGCTTTCCAAAGACCATATTTTTCCTTTAGGGAAATATAATATTCTGCCTTTTTAATATTTCTCAAAATATTTCATTCTTCTAGGAGAGGGGCGGGTGCTAACTTTCTACACTTCTTTGTAGGCAGCAATGAAGTGGTTGCTTGGATGCTGTTATGTATTGAATGTATATAGTTGTGTTAAAGTGAAACGAACCTTTAGATGACCCCAACTGTTTTGGAGGGAAATTTCGAACATTTATATTTGGGCGGGCTCTTTCTAGCTCTATGATTGGTTAAGGCCCTGTGGGCCTAGAACCATGATGGCGAACCACACATAGCCATATCAGTGGGCATGCAAGCTCAGCTCCGGCACACATGAGCGCTCAGCCAGCTGATTTTCGGGCCTTCTGGGCCCACCAGAAGTAGGGAAACAGGTTGTTTCCTGACTCCAAAGGGTCTCGGGGGGTGGTGGGAGGGAAGGCCCGTTTTTCTCTCTCACCTCATCCCAGAACCTCTCTAGGAGTCTGGGGTGTGTGTGAAAACAGCGTCCCCCCCGGAGGTCCTCCAGAGGCCAAAAACGGCCTATTTTCCAACTTCCAATAGGACTGGAAGGCCCATTTTTTGCTGTCCCCAGCCTCCAGAGCCTCTCTAGGAGTCTGGGGAGGGCAAAAATGGCCTCCCCCCCCCCCGGAGGTCCTCCAGAGACTGAAAACGGCTTGTTTGCCAACTTCTGGTCCCATGGGGGTTGGGGGCAGAGGCAGGGCATATAGAATTATGGGTATGGGTACACATGCACGACTCCCCCCCTCCTTCCTGGCATGTGATAGCAAAAAGGCTAGCCATCATTGGCCTAGAGTATAAATAACAGACATTTGCCTGCAGTTCCTGAGTTCCATTTCTGAGTCAATAAATGCTGCTGCAGCTAAGCTGGTCTAGTCCTTGCGGTACTGAAACCCACCACACAATAGATGCAATCAAAGGGAAGGGCGGGAAAGGGGACTCCATTTACTGCAGCCATATGGGGTGTCAGCGGTTGAAAAGCACGGCTAAGTCATGCGTGTAATGCCGAAAAGGTCACTGCTTTGCTTCTCGAAAGGTTAGCTGCTGCCATCGTGAAGGGGAAATTGTGACATGGAAAAAGAAGGGGGAAACCGTCTCTTTTGAAAACGCAGAGAGCTTTTGGCTGCCTGACTGCTTGCCTGCCTGCCTGAGATTTTCTGTTCTCTAAAGAAAGTTTAAAATGCCAGCACGTACCGGGGGAAAAAAATCATAAGACTTTGTTAGCAAAGCAGGGAATTTTAGGACAGGGGAAATAAATCACTCCCATTTGGAATTCCCCAAATAGGATACAACAATTAAGCATAATGCAGCCATGATCTGAATTGAGAGCAGGTTTTTTGTAACACTTTTTACACATCCTGGCACCAGAGTCCACTTGGATTTCTACTCTGGTATGAATTCTACTCTTAGATTAATGTTTTTTTAAAAATGTTTTATCCCACCTTTATTATTTTTGTAAGGCAGCAAATATATCTTCTATGTCAGTGTTTCTTGCAAAAATCAAATCCAGAAGCACACACAGATAAACTGATACATCTGGATTCATTAACTTTTTTATATACATAATAACAGATGATGTATTTACAATACCAGTATAGATTCTTTTTCAACGTAGTAACAGTTACAACACAAGGCAAGAGAGAACAGTTTGCTTTATTTCAGCAGAGCAGACAGCATGTACAGACACTGGTTTCAGTTTCTCTTTTCTCTGCACAGAATCAGAAGCTGCAGACTAAGACACATCCTGGCTCCAGTCTGTTTCAGCTCCCAATTGGCTGACTTAGTTGATATGCCTATTCATTGGCTGACCTTGTTACCATGTCTTCCCAGTCATGAATATTCTGACATCCTACTCTTTCCTGTTTACCCCACACAAAGCTGTGAGATGGGTTGGGTTGAGAGAGCAAGATTAGCTCAAAGTCACCCAGCTGACTTTCAAGTGAAAACTAGAACTCACCATCTCCTAATGATTTGGCCCAAAATCAGTCAGCTGACTTTTATGCCTAATGCGGGACTAGAACTCACAGTCCCCTGGTGATTGGCCCAGCCAACTTTCAAGCCTAAGAAAGAACTTGAACTCCATATCCCTTCATGATTATCCCAAAGTCACCCAGCAAAGTCCAACGCCTAAGACAGAACTAGAACTCACCATCTCCTAGTGATTGGCCCAAAGTCACCCAGCTGGCTTTAATGGCTAAGGCCAGATTAGAACTAACCGTCTCCCACTTTCTAGCCTAGTGCCTTAACTACTAGGTTAAAACTACTTTTTAGTCAAGATTCCTGTTTTGTTTTATGGCCACCTTGCTTACATGCCTGCTTCATCTTTAGATATGGTAGCTTCAACTTAATCTCACAGCAGCCATTTTATGCAGAGGCAACCTTCTCCTGCCATGGCAACCATTTTATATTCTCCACAACATGCTTTCAAAATTCTGGATATACCCACCAATCCAAAATGTGTTGAGGACATGTCGACTAGATGCTAGTGGAGAATGGTTTGAGTTGTCATCCCGTCTTGTTTTCGTTCATCTCCAGTGGTGAGAGATGTTAGAAAATGCCAGGTTAATGTTATATTAACTAGGACATTTGTGGGCTAGCAATATATATATATATACACACACACACCACATATATATATATATATATACACCCCTCCAATCAGAGCACAGCCAAGCTCCCACCCAATCAGTTCAAAGCCCCACTAGCAGTTAAAAGGAAGAAACAGCTGAGATCAAACATTGCTCCCAGAAGCACGAAGCTGAAGCCTGAAGATGACGAATGAGACTTCGTCGAAACGTCGCCAAGACACTTCCAATTTTATGCGGGAGAAAACCCGAATAACCAAAGACCTACATATTTATATCTCTATCTCTATCTCTATCATCTCTATCTCTATCTCTATCTCTATCTCTATCTCTATCTCTATCTCTATCTCTATCTCTATCTCTATCTCTATCTCTATCTATCTATCTATCTATCTATCTATCTATCTATCTATCTATCTATCTATCTATCTATCTATCTATCTATCTATCTATCTCAAGAAAATGGCTGCAAGCACACATTTGACTCTGCTACCTTTGCTTTTTTTAGGCCTGTCATCTGTAAATGCCCCTCGTATGAGGGAGAAATCTCTCTCTCTCTCTCTCTCTCTCTCTCTCCCTCCCTCCCTCCCTCCCTCTCGCTCTCTGTCTCTATCTGTCTGTCTGTTTATCTATCTATCTATCTATCTATCTATCTATCTATCTATCTATCATCTATCTATCTATCTATCTAAAATTTCAGCATGTTGGATAATGAGAAATTCTGCTTATCTGGGATTTTCCCTTTCCGAAGTAATCATATTAAAGCCACATCATTTACTGCCACCTGTCTGATTGGATTTTATCAACACCAAAGCATTTTTTTTACACTCGATATGTGATTAAACAAATCCCATTTACTGGTGCAGTAAAACATAATAGAGATCAGAGGTTTTAAGAGGCCTCCTAAATCACAGGAGCAGTTTACTAGGGCAGAAGGTGAAAGAAGCCTTTTATAATACCTGATAAATGAATAAGAACATTAGAAAGGGAACATATGCCTGGACAACAAATTGTTCTTACAATGCAGTGTCAGACTGAAAGTTTTGGACACAAAACTGACAATAGAATCCCATCCTGGTGATGTTACATTACAAAGGTGGGATTATATTAAGAGGTGATGCATTGGAATTCATCGTTGGAATCTATTTCTGGGCAACAACTACAGTAGTATTTAGCCATTAGATGGCAGTGTTTACAAGTTAGGATCTATTCTATATACCCTATACTCTAGAGCAGGGGTGTCCAAACTTGGTCCCTTTAAGACTTTTGGACTTCAACTCCCAGAGTCCCTCAGCCAGCAAAGCTGGCTGAGGAACTCTGGGAGTTGAAGTCCAAAAGTCTTAAAGCGACCAAGTTTGGACACCCCTGCTCTAGGGTATATAGTTCTAGAGTTTCCTGTTTCCTGTTATAGTTAAACAGTTGAGCAGTAATGCACATGGTGACTGTACTCTTTGTTTGCTCTGTGGTGCTATATATAAACAGAATTTCTAACATGACATTATATCAATCATGCGTTCTACCCAACTAATAGTTGCCATTGTTATTGTAGACATGGTGTGTTATGTATACTGCCTTGTGTTCCTAGAAGTAAGGTAGATATACAACTAAGAAATATTTTATATAATATCCCGCCTTTATTGGTTTATAAATAATCCAAGATGGCAATCTCCTCCTGTTTTACCCGCAACAACAACCCTGTGAGGTGAGTTGGACTGAGAGAGAGTGACTAGCCCATGATCACCCAGCTGCCTTTCATGCCTGGGACAGGACTAGAACTCTCCATCACCTGGTGATTGGTTCAATGTCACCCAGTTGACTTTCATGCCTGGGACAGGACTAGAACTCTCCATCACCTGGGGATTGGTTCAATGTCACCCAGCTGCCTTTCATGCCTGGGACAGGACTAGAACTCTCCATCACCTGGTGATTGGTTCAATGTCACCCAGTTGACTTTCATGTAGGGTCTCCTGCTTGGGCAGGGGGCTGGACTAGAAGACCTACAGCATCTCTTCCAACTCTGTTAATCTGTTAAATCTGTTAAATTTCTAAGGCAGGACTAGAACTCTGACTCTCCCGGCTTCTAGTTTGGTGCCGTAACCACTAGACCAAACTGGCTCTGCACCAGAGGTGGTATTCCGTTGGTTCAGACCGGTTTGCCTGAACCGGTAGTGGAAATCTCACGCTCACCCGCCCCAGGTCTATGCCCCGGCTCTATTTAGGCAGGTTTTTGAGGCCAATGGTATGCGCTGAAGGTACGTGTACAAGCAAAGCACATGACCGGAAAGCTGGGTGCATGTGCAGAAGGCAGGCGTGCGCACGAAGTATGCACACGCATCACGAACCGGTGGTACCATAATGTGAAACCCTCCGTTGCTCTGCACCGTTAAAAATTAGCACACTTTCCCCTTATTAGCAATGACTTAAATTTGGACAGGGCTGGGTATATCCAGACTAAATCCAGACTAAATCATTATTCAAGCGCTAAGCAGAATCCAATGCAGTATCAACCAGTTCTATTCAATTCTAACAGATTCATATTTAAACCAGTGACATTAATGCAACTTTTGGTTAAGATGCAGAATTGTTGTTGTTGTTGTTTCCTTCTTTCCCAGATTTATGCTTTTGCTATTTTTTGCCCTCCCATTCCTCCCCAAAAAAAGGCCCATATTTGTGAAAACAATTTGTCAGCCAAGAAATATTTTGAGAAGATGCCCACAGACTCCAAAATCACATGTCTTCTCCTGCTGTAATGAATTTCTTTTTTGGCAAGTCACTTCATTTTGCTTGAAAAGAAATCCATTATGGATTTAGTTTGCCTTCTCTTGCATAGGACTGGCTGCCTGGTCTGTGAATCTAAGCTATTTTCAAAGCTAAGGTCATTTGACACTCATTATCTCTGTTTCTGTGGTTATTAAATGTGAAGTTGTCTAACATTTTTAAGAACTGCGACAGATGAGGGGAAAAAAGGGCTATCTTTCCAACAAATCTGGAAAATGATAAGCATAGTCTAAAACAGGAAAACGGAGCGGGGCATATAAAAATACAGAAACAAATTCAGATCTGTATTTGTTGTGACCCAGGTTCCTGGACCCAGACTCCTGGACTCGGATGATTCAGAAAATGAGGGAGAAGACCTGGCAAGCCCTGTTTCTCTTGAGCCCTCTCCCTCCCTGGCACCCACTCAAAGGGAGGGGCCGGCATGGCCTGATTCTCCCGGGCCTTCTTCTGATTTGGCAACGCCCCAAGAACAGTTTTGGAGGGACGCAAGATTACGAAGGCTTGATCGACGTGCGCAGCAGCGGAAGAGTTGGGACAAAGCCAAGTCATAATTGTCATGCAGTGACATCTGCAGAGACTATAAATAGGAGGCGGGACTTCCTGGTTTTTTGTCTCGGACAAAGCAATGAATTTGGCGCGAGCTAACTATTTCATGGAGGGAAGAATATATTCGTGAGTAATTCTGGCCTTATCTATAATTTCCTCGTTATCTCCAGAAACTTGGCAGGCCCGTGGGTAGACGTGGCCAGGACATGTATCTATGTAAATAAAAGGAAAAAAAGGAAGGCCTCTGACGGACTCTTTGCTGGGAGTATTGGGGAAGGAAACAGAACATTTTGTCCGAGACCTGACTAAAACATCTTCCACCAAAGATGGATCAGCAGCAGGTACAGCAGCAGTTAGAGCAGCCACACGCGGCTAATCAACAGCTCCAGCAGCAAGTGGCTCACTTGGCAGGCCAACTTGCTGCCAGGAATGTGCCTGCAGCCCCCATCCTCCACTCCTCCTCCTCGCCGCAAGTGCCCGATAACCGTGCGGATAAGTTTTCTGGGCAGCCTGAGATGTTCCCGACCTTCTTGGGACAGTGCCAGCTCTACATGGCTATGAGGCCAGAGGATTTCCCAGACGACCGGGCTAAGGTGGCCTTCGTGATTAACCTTCTTCCGGCTCGGCTGCTCGATGGGCCACGCCTCTTCGCCGCTTGCCCCAGAAAGCGAAGTGGCACGACGCCGGTCCCCGAATCACAGCGTGACCAATGGGAACGGAGCAGGCCCGACTGGGAAACCCTAGGTCGGGCACGTATTAAGCCCCCACTGGACGTTGCGGAAGTAGACTCTGGGCCCCCTCGGCATCTGATTCTGGACACACGGATATGGTTGGGGAACCAGTCGGACGGGCTCCAGGCGCATGCGCTGGTGGACTCAGGGGCCACAACAAACTTTATGGACCAGGCCTTTGTGACCCAGTTTGCGGTCCCCGTGGTTCCGTGGACCCTCCGATGCGGTAGAGACAATTGATGGGCGAGAACTGGTGTCCGCCCCATTAAATTCGCCACCCAGCCTTTGCGCCTGGCTATTGGGGACCATGAGGAGGCGATCCAGTTTTATGTCACGCGGACCTTCATTTTCCCTTGGTCCTTGGGTTGGCCTGGCTTCGGACCCACGATCCTCAGGTGGCCTGGTCATGAACGCCATCTCTTTCCCGAGTCTGCAGTGCGTCGATCACATCCGCCACACCTGTGCCGGCCAGAACGCCCCACCGCTGCCATCACCTTGCCTCCTGAGCTGACGGACTTCGCCGGCGTGTTCAGCGAGAAGGAGGCGGACCGACTACCCCGCATCGGCCCCACGATTGCCCGTGGACCTTCTGCCCAACGCACCACTGCCTGTGGGACGCCTGTATTCCATGTCGGAGCCCGAGTTGGCCGCCTCAGGGACTTCCTGGACAAAAACCTGGCCCGAGGGTTCATCCGCCTTCAAAGTCCCTCTCGGCCCCGGTCCTCTTTGTGAAGAAGAAGACAGGGACTTGCGCCTATGCTGTGATTACCGCTAAACGCCATTACGGTGCGGAATCGCTACCCCCTGCCGCTCATCCCGGAGCTACTGGAAAGGTTGCGGGAGGCCACGATCTTCACCAAGCTCGATCTCCGGGGGGCCTACAACCTGGTGCGGATGCGAGAAGGAGACGAATGGAAGACGGCATTCGCACCGATACGGACACTACGAATACACTGTCATGCCATTTGGGTTGACCAATGCTCCCGCCGTTTTTCAGCACTTCATGAACGACGTGTTCCGAGACATGTTGGATCGGTTCGTGGTTATCTACCTCGACGACATCCTGATTTACTCCCGGTCCAGGGAAAGCCACCTTCGACACGTCAGTCTGGTTCTGCAACGCTTGCGGGAGCAACAACTCAATGCGAAGCTGGAGAAATGCGTCTTCCGGACTTCCATAGAATTCCTCGGACATATCATCTCGCCCGAGGGCATAGCCATGGACCCATGTAAAGTAGAAGCTTTGTGTAGCTGGGAAGCCCCTCGTCGGGTGAAGGATGTTCAGCGCCTACTGGGCTTCGCCAACTACTACCGGACCTTCATCCCGGGCTTCGCCACACTGACAGCTCCACTTACCCAGCTCCTCAGGAAGAAGATTGCATTCCGGTGGGGTCCCCCGCAGCAAGAAGCATTCACAGCCCTCAAGAAAGCCTTCGTCACGGAACCCGTCCTGAGGCATCCCGACCCGCTCCGGCCTTTTGTGGTGGAAACGGACGCGTCCAATGTGGCTCTGGGAGCGGTGCTGCTACAGGCTCCGACGAATGGTGGCACACTTTTTCCCTGCGCTTACTACTCCCGGAAACTCAACCCTTCCGAGCGCAACTACACTATCTGGGAAAAAGAGTTGCTGGCTATCAAGGCTGCATTCGAGGCTTGGCGACACCATCTGGAGGGGGCCCGACATCAGGTGGAGGTCCGAACGGACCATCGGAATCTCGAGCACCTCACCACAGCTCGGAAGTTAAACCAGCGGCAGATCCGGTGGTCGTTGTTTTTTGCCCGGTTCAACTTCCGCGTGACCTACATTCCCAGCGGTCACAACCGGAGGGCGGATGCCCTGTCCCGCAAGCCAGAGTACCTCTGCGCCAAGGACCCCCTTCCTCCACGGACAGTGCTGCCGGCAGAAGCCTTGGCCGCAGCACGGGAGCCAGTGGACTTGCGGGCCCAGGTGCGAGAGGCGCAGCGCCAGGACGCCTGGTCGCAGCAAAGGAGAGCGGAGGTGGGCCCCGCGTCTCCTTGGACCTTGGAGGAGGACTTACTCAAGTTTCGGGGGCGATTATATGTACCCACAGGACCACTCCGAGCCCTCGTCATGACCCAGTGCCACGACAACCCTGCAGCAGGACATTTTGGGTTCTTCAAGACCCTCCACCTGGTGACACGGACCTTTGGTGGTTCCCAGCGGCATGATATACATGCCACGTGACATCCTGCACGTGCCGGCAAGCCAAGACCGCCACGGGGCCCCTCCCGGCTCCTCCAACCCTTGCCGACACCCGACAGACCCTGGGGCGATCTCTATGGATTTCCTGACAGACCTGCCGCCGTCCTCTGGGTTCACCACGGTGCTGGTGGTGGTGGACATGCTCACCAAGATGGCACACTTCATCCCATGCCGCGGACTGCCCACAGCCGCAAAACGGCCCGTCTCTTTCTGCAGCACATCTTCCGCCTCCATGGTCTACCGGACAGGGTGGTTTCGGACCGGAGTTCAGTTCACAGCCCGCTTCTGGAAGAGCCTGATGGCCGCGTTGGAGGTGCAGGTATGTCTGTCGTCATCGCACCATCCGGAGACCGACGGGGTACAGAGAAGGTCATCGGTATACTGGAACAGTATCTCCGTTGCTTCATCAACCAGCAACAGGACAACTGGGCCGACTACCTGTCTCTGGCGGAGTTTGCTTTTAACAACTCTTCACATTAACCTTATATCTCCTCTTTTCTAACTTCTGGCTCTATTGCCTAGCCATTGATAGACTATATCCCATATCAAAAAATGTTCAGTTTCTTCTTTATCCTTAATAGTGAGCGTTAATCTATTCATCTCTGCGCAGTCTAATGTTTTCTTAATTACATTCCCCTCAGACGGAATCTCGTCATTTTTCCATTATTCTGCAAATACAATTCTAGTTGCGGTTAATATATGCAGGAAACAGATGTATACGCTCAAGCTTTCACTCCTAAGGCAGGACTAGAACTCACTGTCTCCTGGTTTCTACATCAGGATCTTAACCTGGGGTGCTTGTCTGAAGTTATTTGACAATAACTTCGTTTTATTTTCTTGGTGGTATATTTGAGCCTTATTGTTGCTGGCAATGGATATCACTGCTAGAGTTGCTTTCTTCAATTGCCCAGTTTGAAAATGTGAAAAGTTATCTCTTGTTCATTTTCCTTTGGGATCAAAAAAACAAACAGGTTTGACTCCCAGGGAGCTGTCCACTTGTTGTGTCTCGTCCAATCTCACCTCAGCCGGGGTCTTCTTATCTGCTTCCGAACACGGAGAAATGTTCTAGTATGCCTCCCGGCCCCAGCCCTGGCTCCATGCCCAGACAGGCTGAAGAGGAAGAAATACCTCCAGCCCCCAGCTCTGGCTCCATGCCCAGGCAAACGGAGCAACTAGACCCCTCCCCCTCCTCCACAGCATGTGAGCCTGAGGGAGGTCAATTACCAACAGCTGCCGACTGGAGTGACCCTCGCGTCAGAAGACTTGATAGGCGGAGGCAACAGAAGGATGGGAGGGGCAGGCCTGGATAAGTGCTGAGTCATGGAGTCACACCCCATGGCCTATATAAAGGATCTGCTTTCTGGCATTCTCTGAGTCAGGCAAAGTCTAAACATATCTTGCTGAAGTCACTTTCTGGTCTCCTGCCTGCCCTGAGGGCTTTGCTAGGACTTTGGCAGAGCTGCAGAGGCACACCTGATTCAGATTTCCCTGACCCGGCCGTCAGCGGAGGAGTGGGACACGACACCACTGTTGCAGCCTGGAAAATGAAGATATGACAAGAAGTGGAACATTTATTTAGATGCTCACAACCGAGATTACATAAACAGCATTCAGTTTGTTCATTCATTCAAGTATTCAATTTATATATCCTCCTATCTCAAATTTACCACTCTAGGCAGCTTACAACAGTTCGTTTAGTGATGGTTACTAGTTGCAACAGCACTGAAAAAAGAGAGGTGTGACCATTTTCCACACTTACGACCGTTACATCTTCGTGGTCCTGTCAGACCTGGAAGCCATCTTTTACCTTTGAGCCTTCAGGCCTGCCACAATTTCTACGGTAGGAAAATGGGAGGGGGGATTGTATGGAGTGAAGATGATATGTAGTCAAAATAACATTCTTTCTAGAAAGTCAAGGCTTTCTTAGTTGCTCTTCTTTGCACTTTTTCCAAAGTCTCAACATCTTTTTTGTAATGTGGCGACCAAAACTGGAGGCAATATTCCAGGTATGGCTTTACTAAGACTTTATAAAGGGGTACTAATACTTCACATGGCTTTTGATTCTATGTTTTTATTTATATAACCAAGGATTGTATTAGATTTTTTGGTTGCTGCTGTACACGGCTGGCTCATGTTTAAGTGATCATCCCTTAGGACTCCAAGGTCCCTCTCACAGTGACTGTTTTTGAACCATGTTTTGCCTAATTTGTACTTGTACCTTTGGTTTTTCCTGACCAGGTGTTTTTTCCTGCCTAGGGTCTCACTTAGCAACAGATATTTAGGGCTCAATTGTGGATGTAAGTTGAGGACTACTTGTATATTTATGATGGTCAGCTGAAATGGCTATTTAAAAAACAATTATTTTCTTTTAATACAAAACATTACATCATTCATTAAACAGTGTGTGGGTACAATTTTTTTGTGTCGTAACAGTTAAAGCTTACCACCATATTCATTATTTATATCTACTCTTATTTTAATATTAATACTTAACACTTAACATATCTATTATCACAACATTTCTCCTCTTAACGTATTTTAACTTTAGTATACATTACTTTCCTATTTATTCTCTAACCATTGATGAAATAAATCCCATATATTGTAATAAGCGGATTCGCCCTTCCCTTTAATTGCGAGTGTTAATCTATTCATTTCTGCACATTCCAATATTAGCTGAAACGGCTGTTTGAGGGGACCATCTGAGGAGATGAAAATGAGATGACTTCAAGACAGGATACTGGAGCTGGTGTCATTTTTTTTCTCAGAAGGATCTAGGTGGAAATTCTTATGCTCGCTTGGGTGTGAGGGTGACCTTTCCTTGCTGCTAGTCTGAAATGCTATCCATCCATCTGTGAATTGGCAGGAAATGATACATGCCACAATGATACCGCTTGCTCTCTTTTTTTAATTCAAAGGCTCAGCCATGTAGAAGCGAAGGCTGGCATAAAACTTTGATTAGCTTTTTTTCCCCACCTGAACGGTGGGTTTTACACGTTCCCACAATCTTCCCTTCCCTTCCTGAGCCAGAGGCTAATTTGTCAGGCTAAGGTGAAAAGACGACTTAAGGAAGGACGCTATGTAGACTTTTTATTGTATGTGAGGGCTCCCATGGCTTATAGTTCTCTTATTTCATTTATATATTAGATTTCCCTCCCCCCGCCACAATCTAGTTCAACGGTTCGAATCCCTAGTGCCGCATAACGGGGTGAACTCCCGTTACTTGTCCCAGCTTCTGCCAACCTAGCAGTTCGAAAGCACGTAAAAAAATGCAAGTAGAAAAAATAGGAACCACCTTTGGTGGGAAGGGAACAGCGTTCTGTGCGCCTTTGGTGTTTAGTCATGCCGGCCACATGACCACGGAGACATCTTCGGACAGCACTGGCTCTTTGGCTTTGAAACAGAGATGAGCAATGCCCCCTAGAGTCAGGAATGACTAGCACATATGTGCTAGAGCAGTGGTAGTCAACCTGGTCCCTACTGTCCACTAGTGGGCATTCCAGCTTTCATGGTGGGCGATAGGGGTTTTGTCCAATACTGAAGCACTTTCCTTTTTTTTCATTTAATTGACTTTTTAAAAAATTTCCATAGCATTATTTAAAAACATTTTCATTAGGTTTTCATAAAATTCCCCGTGATAATTTAAATTTCTGAAAATATACTATTTGTATCGCCCGCGCATAAGTTTAGTTTACGTTATGCAAGTGAAACTAAATGGTGCTATAGTGCGACCGCAAACAAAACAGCCTCGTCCCAGAATAGCTCGCGCATCTCCCCCCACACCACCCAGCTGTAACAGACAAGCAGAGCTGGTAGCCGGCGCCCCCCCAAATCCAATCCACGATGCGCAAGAGGCATGCGCAGACAACGATACACAACACATTACTGTGGAACCAGTGGGCGGTTAGAAAATTTAACTACTAACAGAGATACAAAAGTGGGCAGTAGGTATAAAAAGGTTGATTACCCCTGTGCTAGGGGAACCTTTACCTTTAAGTAACTCAAGGGAGCGAATATATATAATATTCCCTTCTCTATTTTTCAAAAAAAAAACACAAAACCCCCCACACACCCTATGAGGGTGGGCTGGGCTGAGAGAGAGTGCCTGGCTTGAAGTGACCTGGCTGGCCGTCATGCCTAAGGCAGGACTAGAACTCACAATCCCTTGGTGTTTGGCCCAAAGTCACCTAGTCAGCTTTCATGCCTAAACAAGAGTAGAATTCGTAGTCTGCTGGTGGTTGTTTGTTCCAGTCAGCCAATTAGCTTTCATGGCTAAGGTGGAACTGCAACTCACTGTCGCCTGATGATTGGCTCAAAGTCACCCAGCCAGGTTTTTTTTGCCTACAATGGGACTAGAACTCACCATCTCCTGGTGATTGGCCCAAAGTCCCTCATCCAGCTTTCACACTCTTTCCCCCCACACCCCATGTTTTATTTGTTTTATTTATATAACCTTCAATTTCTATCAAACAGTGTGTGATCCGGGTACAGTTATTTTTAAACAATCATAGTTTATATGATTTATAGTTTGTAGTTTGGAGGTTAGAACATATGAAGAACGGTTGCAGGAACTCGGTATGTCTAGTCTGATGAAAAGAAAGACTAGGGGAGACATGATAGCTGTGTTCCAATATCTCAGGGGTTGCCACAAAGAAGAGGGAGTCAAGCTATTCTCCAAAGCACCTGAGGGTAGAACAAGAAGCAATGGGTGGAAACTGATCAAAGAAAGAAGCAACTTAGAACTAAGGAGAAATTTCTTGAGAGTTAGAACAATTAATAAGTGGAACGACTTGCCTGCAGAAGTTGTGAATGCTCCAACACTGGAAATTTTTAAGAAAATGTTGGATAACCATCTGTCTGAGATGGTGTAGGGTTTCCTGCCTGGGCAGGCGGTTGGACTAGAAGGCCTCCAAGGTCCCTTCCAACTCTGTTGTTATTGTTGTTGTTGTAGTTGTTGTTATTATTATAGTCCATGTATGGTCTCTTCTCAAAGTCCCCAAAGCTTCAACAGCTTCAACCAAAAACTGTCTACTATTGACCTCACCCCTTTCCTAAGAGGTCTATGAGGGGCGTGCATAATAGCACAAACATGCCTACCGTTCCTGTCCTACTGTTGCTTCATGCTTATGTATGATGTTATGACAAAAAAAATAAAAATAAATAAATAAATAAATAAATATTTGTTGTAGTATTCATCACCATATTATTAAGAAAATAATAATAATAATAATAACAACAACAATAACAACAATAATAATAATAATAAATATAATACTTAACATCATCTTTTCTAAAAAAATATTTATTTTTAGACAAACATACATAAAAACATCTTCAATACAAATGCAAACAATGTGTCAGTTGGTTGATTACTGATCTTTTGTGCAATTTCACCATATTCATAATGTGTAATTTATCTGATTTTACATTTTACCAGTCTAATATATATATCCAAATATTTTGGTCAATTAATCATTTGTTTAACTATAGGTATTTCTTCCCTCACTTCATATAAAATGTTCTAAATTTTGTGTTAGTTGTATTATATCATTCATTTATTTCATCATCTTAAATCGAACCGATAATATTTCATTATATTTTGTATGTTTCAACAATTCTTACATTGTAAAAGTCTCTATCAAACTTCCTTAACATATTTTTTATCTAACCATTGATAAAATAAATCCCATATCTTGTAATATTGTTTATCTTCCTGTTCTCTAATTTCAAATGTCAATTTACTCATTTCAGCACATTCCATTATTTTCTTAATAAAACATCATGTTCTTTAACAACTCTCCACATTAACCTTATATCTCCTCCTTTCTAACTTCTGGCTCTATTGCCTAGCCATTGATAGACTATATCCCATATCAAAAAATATTCAGTTTCTTCTTTATCCTTAATAGTGAGCGTTAATCTATCCATTTCTGCGCAGTCTAATATTTTCTTAATTACATTCCCCTCAGACGGAATCTCGTCATTTTTCCATTATTCTGCAAATACAATTCTAGTTGCGGTTAATATATGCAGGAAACAGATGTATACGCTCAAGCTTTCACTCCTAAGGCAGGACTAGAACTCACTGTCTCCTGGTTTCTACATCAGGATCTTAACCTGGGGTGCTTGTCTGAAGTTATTTGACAATAACTTCGTTTTATTTTCTTGGTGGTATATTTGAGCCTTATTGTTGCTGGCAATGGATATCACTGCTAGAGTTGCTTTCTTCAATTGCCCAGTTTGAAAATGTGAAAAGTTATCTCTTGTTCATTTTCCTTTGGGATCAAAAAAACAAACAGGTTTGACTCCCAGGGAGCTGTCCGCTTGTTGTGTCTCATCCAATCTCACCTCAGCCGGGGTCTTCTTATCTGCTTCCGAACACGGAGAAATGTTCTAGTATGCCTTCCGGCCCCAGCCCTGGCTCCATGCCCAGACAGGCTGAAGAGGAAGAAATACCTCCAGCCCCCAGCTCTGGCTCCATGCCCAGGCAAACGGAGCAACTAGACCCCTCCCCCTCCTCCACAGCATGTGAGCCTGAGGGAGGTCAATTACCAACAGCTGCCGACTGGAGTGACCCTCGCGTCAGAAGACTTGATAGACGGAGGCAACAGAAGGATGGGAGGGGCAGGCCTGGATAAGTGCTGAGTCATGGAACCACATCCCATGGCCTATATAAAGGATCTGCTTTCTGGCATTCTCTGAGTCAGGCAAAGTCTAAACATATCTTGCTGAAGTCACTTTCTGGTCTCCTGCCTGCCCTGAGGACTTTGCTAGGACTTTGGCAGAGCTGCAGAGGCACACCTGATTCGGATTTCCCTGACCCGGCCGTCAGCGGAGGAGTGGGACACGACACCACTGTTGCAGCCTGGAAAATGAAGATATGACAAGAAGTAGGACATTTATTTAGACTCTCACAACCGAGATTACATAAACAGCATTCAGTTTGTTCATTCATTCAAGTATTCAATTTATATATCCTCCTATCTCAAATTTACCACTCTAGGCAGCTTACAACAGTAAAAAAAAAAATCATTAAAAGACATCACTATAAAAACAACCTACACATTCAGCATTTTATCACCTTTTTCTTTGGCAAAGTGATTAAAAGAATGGCTTTTACTTATTCTCAATTAAGGTTTCAGGCTAGAAAGTAAGAAAAGGTGAGTTCTAGTACTAGTTTAGCCATGAAAGCTGGCTGGGTGACTTTGGGCCAATCACCAGGAGATCATGAGTTCTAGTCCCGCCTTAGGCATGAAAGCTGGCTGGGTGACTTTGGGCCAATCACCAGGAGATGGTGAGTTCTAGTCCCGTCTTCGGTATGAAAGTCACCTGGGTGACTTTGAACCAGTCTCACTCTCAGCCCACCTCACCTCACAGGGTTGTTGCTAAGTGGGAAATAGGAGGTAGAAGGTGTTTTGGATGTGTTTGCCGCCTTGAGTCATGTGTAAAATAATAAAGGTGAGACAGAAATAAATACATTCCCATAAGGCTTGAGGACCGTATTTTCAGGGGAAAATTTATAACCCTCAAAGCATGGGCTTCTTACTACTCATAAATAACGGTAATAGAAGAGGTGGCTGTAGTGTAGTAGAAGTAGTGCTCTACTAAAGTGCATCCATCATTGAAAGTCATATGCAACATACAGGATTTTCATCAGATTCGCTTTTATTTTCATTGAGGAATCTGCCCCTCCCCAAAAAAAATCTTTAATGAAAAAAAATCCAAAGGTTTTTTCCAAATGTTTTTTTTTTAATTTGCATTTATATCCTGCCCTTCTCCAAAGACTCAGGGCGGCTTACACTATGTCAAGCAATAGTCTTCATCCATTTGTATATTATATACAAAGTCAACTTATTGCCCCCAACAATCTGGGTCCTCATTTTACCTACCTTATAAAGGATGGAAGGCTGAGTCAACCTTGGGCCTGGTGGGGCTTGAACCTGCAGTAATTGCAAGCAGCTGCTGTTAATAACAGACTGTCTTAGCAGTCTGAGCCACCAGAGGCCCCTTTGATGGTTCAGGGGTTAAAGATGCTAAGTTTGTTCACTGGAGCTGACAGGTTTGAGACCCGAGCTGCTATTCTTTGCTGCAGCTCCTGCCCAGCTACCAGTTCGAAAGCAGGCAAACGCGAGTCGATAAATAGAATAGAATGAACGAGCTGGAAGGGACCTTGGAGGTCTTCTAGTCCAGCCCCATGCTCAAGCAGGAGAACCTAGGCCGGGGGTCTCTGCAACCTTAAACACTCAAAGAGCCATTTGGACCCGTTTCCCAAAACACCGGGAGCCACAAAACCCTTACCGTGCCTGGCTATTTCTTGAGTGGCCACAAAACTAACATATGTAATTGAATTAAACGTTCTGTTTTCTTCTGAAACTTTTCTTTTCTTGGATTTATCCATGGTTGGCCTACCGGGGGTTGAAAAGCTCAATAAATCACATGCTGGCAGGTTTCACACATTGGCAGTTGTGATGCATATTTTGAGTGACAGAGAGCTGCAGCAGAAGAGTGAAAGAGCCACGTGCAGCTCCAGAGCTGCAGGTTGCTGACCCCTGACCTATACCATCTCAGACAAGTAACTGTCCAGTCTCTTCTTAAAAATGTCCAGTGATGAGCAACCTGTTCCACTGGTTAATTGTTAGAAAGTTTCTCCTTAATTCCAGGTTGCTTCTCTCCTTGATTAGTTTGCATCCATTGTTTCTTGTCCTGCCCTCTGGTGTCTTTGGAGAATAAATTTGGCCTCCTTTTCTTTGTGGCAGCCCCTCAAATACTGGAATACTGCTATCATGTCACCCCTAATTCTTCTTTTCTTTAGACTAGCCAAGCCGAAATCCTACAGCCGTTCTTCATATGTTTTAGACTCCAGGCCTTTGATCATCTTAGTTGCTCTTCTCTGAACTTTTTCCAAAGTCTCAACAGCTTTTTTGTAGGATGATGACCCAAAATGGGTTGCAGTATTCCAGGTCTGGTCCTACTAGGGTTTTATAAAGCAGTCATAGGTATCATTTTGGTGTGAAGGTAACAACGCACTGAGCTGAAAATGCACTTATTTATTCAAGCGGGACTGGCTTAAAAGTTTTTATCAAATTTTTAATTGGGGTTATTTATGAATTTTAGGGTTTTAAATTGTTTTAAATTTCGGCCATCTTTGTAATATGCTCGGTTTTAGTTTTGTTTTACTGTGTATATTGTGGGTTTTTATTATCTGGCTGTACACCGCCCTGAGTCCTTCGGTAGAAGGGCAGTATAAAAATCTAATAAAATAAAATAAATAAATAAAATAAATATGTGGCCTTTGGCATATAGCTATGCTGGCCACGTAATCACAGAAATTGTGTCCCTCAGCCAAATAGAGATGACCATTGTGCCCTAGAGCCGGACACAACTGACAGGAAAACCTACCAGAATGGAGAATGGAGTCGAGGGTCTTTCTTTCCTAAATGCCCAAGTCGTGATAAGCCTGACACCTATACCTTTTCGCTTTCCAAATAAATAAACTGCTTGAAGCACTGTGACTTCATTAATGGAGAAACTTGATCTACTTACTGAAAGTCTGTTGATGATCTTATTTTTCTCTTTTGACAGAGCGTCTCCTTCTTCCCCTCCTTTTCACCCCTAGCTTTGTGACCCTCGCCCTTTGATTCTCCGCCGATTCCATTCAGTTTCCAAGTCGCTTATTTTCCTCAGACTTTTCATTTCTGCTTTCATAACCGCTTGCTGACGATTCCTCTTTGATCAGCGGCCTCTTTTCTTCCCTTTCGGGTTCCTGCCTCCGCGAGCAGCACCGAAGGCCCAGCGTGATCGATGGCGAGGTGGAAAAGGTGAGCTGCAAATATTTGAAGAGGAAAGAAGTAAATTTGTCCTTGGCATGTGTGCTGAATAGTCCCAGCAGAAAGAGGAATGAGGTGCTCAGAGCTGGAAATGAACATGATTTAAACTAATCTCCACAGCAGGGATTCCAGTGTGCAAGAGTGTGATGGCCTTTCTTTCTTTATGTGTGAATGGAGGGCAGATTGTAGAAAATGGGCTGAGCTAGGGATAAGTGACTTTCACTTTCTCAATTTTGTCCCATTTTTTCTTTTCCCAGATATGTTTGTGTGTGTGTGTATGTGTATGTGTGTTTTCCTGCATGAGTTTGAATCTGTTATCCTTCCCATCTCCCCTACAAGCTTTTCCTATTGGTATATTATGATTATGTTGCTGTGTTATTTGTATGTACACTGAGAGCAGAGGTGGGGGGAGCATGGGTGGGTCATGTGCGCATTGCCTTGAAGCAGGACCCCAATACTTTATATTACAAGTGCTTTATGTTTATTTGTTAGGATTATAACAAGATGTATTAGAGATAGAAGTCGACGTGTCACATAAAAGCGGAAGTATATTGCTTGGCAGAGGGGTGGTGTTGCAAGCTTTCTTTAAAGCACAGGAATATTTCTACATGCTGTTCTTTGTAACCTGTTCCAGTAACTATATGTGGTAAGAAAGGGGCATCAATAGCAATGTATGCCTTCCTTATGGTCCAACTTTCACAGCCATACATTGCAACTGGGAAAACCATCGCCTGGACTATACGCACATTTGTTGGCAGGGTGATGTCTCTGCTTTTTTGTACGCTGTCTAGATTCGCCACAGCTTTCCTCCCCAGGAGCATTGCATTGATCACACTATTTAAATACCTCATGCTCTGCCATCCCCTTCTCCTTCTGCCTTCCATCATGGAGGAGGCTAAAACATATGAGGCTAAAACATATGAAGAATGGTTGCAGGAACTGGGTATGTCTAGTTTAACAAAAAGAAGGACTAGAGGAGACATGATAGCTGTGTTCCAATATCTCAGGGGCTGCCACAAAGAAGAGGGAATCGGGCTGTTCTCCAAAGCACCTGAGGGTAGAACAAGAAGCAATGGGTGGAAACTGATCAAAGAAAGAAGCAACTTAGAACTAAGGAGAAATTTCCTGACAGTTAGAACAATTAATAAGTGGAACGACTTGCCTGCAGAAGTTGTGAGTGCTCCAACACTGGAAATTTTTAAGAAAATGTTGGATAACCATCTGACTGAGATGGTGTAGGTTTTCCTGCCTGGGCAGGGGGTTGGACTAGAAGGCCTCCAAGGTCCCTTCCAACTCTGTTGTTATATAAGATTCCCTACATCGGGGTCTTTTCTCAATAAAAGTAATTTTAGTTTTCCTGTGAAGTTGATTTCCCGGTTTGGTCTTCCTGGTGGAGCTGACACATAGCTTGTCCTGGTTTTTTTCTGAAGACATTCCTGCTTGCTGATTTTATTTTGTTGCCAAAAGTATGTGAGGTCATGAGAGAATCGAAGCATTGGGATGCTCAGGTCCCCTTTGCGCTCAGAATAGCAATCTGTGAGTCCCTGAGTTGTGAAAAAAGGACCATTCATGAGAACGGGTTCACGATTCATTCCAGATTCTCAGGTTCTTGGTCTCATTCGAAGTTTGCTGAATAGGGAAGAAACGAGAGGAGGAGTCCATCAGCTGAAATAGTTTAGCTGACAACATTCCCACACAAGTGGCCTTTACTTGGCACAAACGATTATTGAATTTCAACAAGATAATATGGTTGTATATCCGTGTAATTCGAGGGGGCATGGTTTGAAATGCCATGCTTGCAGTCTTCCCCTATTGTGAGGTTTTTTTCTTGCCTACCTTTTTTCTATTTGCTTCCAGTATGAAGCGTGTGTGTGTGTGTGTGTGTTTTATCAAATCGTCGAGGACTACAACGGATGAAAATGAGGACAGACAGTTATTTTAATCAGCTGTGCCATGTCCTCAAATTTTTATCATTTGGAGAAGGGGAGGGAGGGAGGGAGGGAGGGAGGAAGGATGGATGTAGGAAAGTAAGAAAGTAGGAAAGAAGGATAGTAGGAAGGAAGGAAAGTAGGGAGGAAAGTTGGAAGGAAGGGAGGAGGGAGGGGGAGGAAATGAAGGAAAGAAAGAAGGAAGGGAAGGAAGGAAGGAAAGAAAGTAGGGAGGGAGGGAGGGAAGAAGGAAGGAAGGAGGAAAGAAGGAAAGAAGGAAGGAAATGAAGGAAAAAGGAAGGAAGGAAGGAAGGAAGGAGGAAAGTAGGGAGGAGGAGGAAGAAGGAAGGAAGGAGGAAAGAAGGAAGGAAGGAAGGAAGGGAGGGAGGAAGGGAGGGAGGAAGGAAGGAAGGAATGAAGGAAGGAAAGTAGGGAGGGAGGGAGGGAGGGAAGAAGGAAGGAAGTGAAGAAAGAAGGAAGGAAGGAAGGAAGGAAGGAAGGAAGGAAGGAAGGAAGGAAGGAAGGAAGGAAGGAAGGAAGGAAGGAAGGAAGACATGAAGAAGTTGTGTGTGTTTCTTTGTGTGTAGGAATATTGGTGTGAGTATCATGGTTTCCCAGGGAGGAGACAAGACTTTCCAGAGAAGAGTCCAAAAAAAGAGATTTCGCAGTCCTGGACTGAATGGTTGCCACAATCTAAAATCTCTCATAATACATCTATTAGATTAGAAGGTTATACTTTGGCAAGATTCTGTCTATTAGCCATAAGCAAATAAAGAATTGGAGTCAATTAGATTCCCTGTCCATCTTTGGCTTTCGGCCTGCCCCAGTCTCCAGCTTCTACTCTGGTATCTTCATCACTAGACCAAACAGGCTCACTAAACAATGTTGATATCTTGGAGTCAGACCTTCAATCATTTTTGCTCTCACTTTGATCTGAGATAAATTGGCCCTGAGATGTGTGTGGATGGTTAGCATGTAAAATGAAAGCAAATCCCACTCCCTTCTAACACTGATGATGTTACCTAATTGGTTAATGAAACGTCTCCAAGAAAGTCTACGGAGATTCTCCATCATCCAAGGTCACCGTTGTCCCAAAGGTGCTTTTTTTTTCAAGAGGAAACTGGACGTTCTGGTTTTTAATTTGAAGAAGTTTTGCTACTCATCCAAGGGTGAAATGCTCCCGGTTCGGACCGGATCGCACGATCCGGTAGCGATCGTGGGTGGTGGTTCGGCGATCCAGTAGCGATGTCGGAGCAAAGCTCCACCTACCCACCCGGGTTTTAACCAGGAAGTAATGTGTTTTTTATCTTCTGCACATGTGCAGAAGGTTTTGTGCACAGCGCGTGCATTTCCGAACCGGTAAGGAAGGTACCGGTAAATAGATTTCTCCCATTCTCATCCAAGAAGCTTCTTCAGCTGATGAAGAAGTGAAATGTCCTCAAAGAAAAACCAGAAAGTCCAGACGCCTTTGGGTCTACAAGAAAGCAACCAAACTCAGAGAGGACCAAGGATCCCACAGCTTGGAAATTTGTGAATATGACACAACACTGAACTTCTTAAAGAAAGTTGGTGTGTGTGGGTGTGGGTGTGGAAATCGAGATTTAATAATGCAGGAAACACTCACCATCCATTCCCATGGAAGTTGTTTAACACTATGGACATGAGGATGTAGTGTTTTCAGTCAAGATGAACAGTAACAGAGTTGGAAGGGACCTTGGAGGTCATCTAGTCCAACCCCCTGCTCACGCAGGAGACCTGTACTAGGGATTCGAACCACCAAACTGCCGACCTTTCTGATTGACAAGCTCAGCGTCTTAGCTACCGAGCCACCCAGCCAGGCTAAGATTTATGTGAGACCTCCGAATAGAATATAGTTTGGCTAGCAGTACAGGCTTATTTCTCTGCATTTGTCTATGTTGCTTATATCACTTGAATGATTGCTGTTTTCAGTACTCTACCATCTTTCTTTTTTCTTTTTAATGTTTCTTCCCCTCTCATAAACTTCCAGTGAAAAAGAGACATTTGATACTTTCAATTCTGCAGAGGGCTGTTAAGTGTCGTTCCACACCCCACACCCCCGATCCACTTGCAAATCGATTGTATGTTCTGGAAATGAAATCCTGCACGCAGGTTTCTGAAAACTGTATTTTGCCGATGAAAAGTAGCTGACAGCAAGGACAATTGGAAACTTCAAGCTGATCTGATTCGGGTGCCTAAAAGACAACGTCGGGATGTATACTTTGAAAGTGGGAGAAAACCAGGTTGTTTTATCTACAGTTTGTTCCAATTGTCGTGTCCCACTCCTCCGCTGACGGCCGGGTCAGGGAAATCCGAATCAGGTGTGCCTCTGCAGCTCTGCCAAAGTCTTAGCAAAGGTTGGTGATAAGGCCGAAGGACTGTTTATGAAGAATTTGTTTTGGACTAGGCTGAGAATGAATCAATTCTCAGCTGTTTTAATAAAATAAGTTTGTTCAGGATTGAATTGTGTTTGGTAATCACTACTTCTAGTCTAAAACCCAGTCAGCAGTTCCAAGAAGGCTTCACACCCGTTCGCCACGAGGACACAGATAAACCTCCAAGTGGCCTCAAAGACTTTATAAAAGGATACAAACGACCAGCTGTCTGCAAGGAGTATAAATCCTTCTATCCTCCACCATCCAGTCAGAACTGAAGAAGCTTCTTGGAGGAGAAGTGAAACATCTTCAAAAAACAAAAACAACAACAAAAACAGAAACAGAAGCACATTCCAGACATATCTCTCTCAAGGCTGTCTCCCAGTGTTACCCACAGCGGCCTGAGGGGAGTGATCTCTACAACCTGCAAAAGTGCTCAGTTGGTGAATGTGACTGATGACACACCCTGGGCAGAGGGGGGAAACAGGGTCATGCCCTGGGTTGTAAATTACGTGGGGTCAGAGTTGGCTTTATTTGGAACGTGCCAACATGAAGTTCTTAATAAATAACTGGACTTCTTTTGAAGCTTGGCTCGAGGCTCGTGATTTAATTAGGACAATCCGTCGGAACCCTGACATTGTATTTATGGCGGTTGCAGTGTGGTCGGAAGTCAAGGACTATCTGTACAGTGGGTGGTTCTCCCTTTTGACGTCGTATTTTCTTCCTTTCTGTCTCTCTGCAGTGTTGGACTTAGGACATAAATTTCAGGACTGTGGCAGAAGGACTTTGGAGTGCATTGCTAAAAAATAAAAAAGCCCATTTCCTTTTGATATAACACAGGAGACTTGATATGCAGGAGATGACTTGATAGTGATACTTTTGGAAACAATGGCAGCTTTGCTTTGTCTCACCTTGCCAAAAAAAACCAAAAAACCACTTGGCTTTGACTAACGTTGGACAAAGAGGAAGGAGAAAATCCCAGATGCCAGTAGAAATGATTTTATTGGAGCCTGATGCTCCAAATTCATTTTGGAAATGAATTCCTTTCTCAAGGGCAGTTCTAAAAAACAAAGAAGAAAAAAGAAAAGGAAAAAAAAAGGGCAACTCTTTCAAAACTGAACAGCCCTCTCTCCACAGAGAGATACAACATCTGTTGTGGTTTGCCAGCAGCCTGTGGAAATGGCAGCGGAGTCGGACACTGAGAAGGCTGGGGAGGACAATGGGCCAGTCCTGAAGTCAGGGGAAGGCCCAGACTAGGGATCTGCGTCAGAGGCAGAGATGCGGCCAGGGACATCTGGGAGTGATGTGCAGACTCCGGAGCCTCCAGAGGTGGACAGGAGGGGCCTGTTCCTAGTGCACGCATCCAAAGAGCTGCCAGAAGGCAAGAGCAGCTGAAGCAAAAAGGATGACTCTGGAGTAAGGCCAGGAGATGATTGGTCACTCCCATAAGGCTTAAATAAAGCAACAACCAGCTGGTTCTTTGTGGAAAAGCAATGTTAAATTCCATTGCTTCTTGTCAGCGTCTCTTGCACTTTGTGGGGTTTTTGCCAAGAAAAGCCTTTGGCAGGTTGCCAAAGACAACAAAGGTTGGTGATAAGGCCGAAGGATTGTTTATGAAGAATTTGTTTTGGACTAGGCTGAGAATGAATCAATTCTCAGCTGTTTTAATAAAATAAGTTTGTTCAGGACTGAATTGTGTTTGGTAATCACTACTTCTAGTCTAAAACCCAGTCAGCAGTTCCAAGAAGGCTTCACACCCGTTCGCCACGAGGACACAGATAAACCTCCAAGTGGCCTCAAAGACTTTATAAAAGGATACAAATGACCAGCTGTCTGCAAGGAGTATAAATCCTTCTATCCTCCACCATCCAGTCAGAACTGAAGAAGCTTCTTGGAGGAAAAGTGAAACATCTTCAAAAAACAAAAAAAACAAAAACAGAAAGTCCAGTTGCCTCTTGAAAAAGCATCTTTGAGGCAACCATGACCTGGATGGCTGAGAATCTCTACAGACATCTCCTTGCTACACTCAAAAGTAGCAACAATCCCTTCCATTTTCCTAGAACGGAAAATTTCCTGCCAAAATCTCACTTGGCAACCTAAATTTTGGCTTCCGTTGGGGTCGTAAGTCGGGGACTACCTGTACTGCGGTTCCACAGTCACACTGAAGGTCCTTTTTAATATTTCAGCTTTCAATTTATAAAGCAGGGGTGTCAGACTCAAGGCTTGTAGACCAGATCTGTGTTCTGTCCCCCTTTACCTCCGTCCGAGTGATGGCTTAATTAGCTGGCACTATCAGCTCTGGCAGCAGAATAGCGAGCGTCTGCAAGTGTTTCTGTTATCTCCCTCGACACCGATGAGTCACCCAGGAACAAACTTAAGCTCTCAGTTAATCAGTTTATTTGCCTGCTATGAAGAAACACAGCAGCTCTCGCTGCCTTTATATCCTGTGGGGTGTGGCTCCATGACTCAGCACTTCCTAGGCCTGCCCCACCCCTGCTTCTGTTGTTCCCTCCTCTCCTGCCTATGAAACCTAGGGTCCAACCAAGCCTGATTGCCATCAGCTGGGTCTGAAGGCGTGGCCTGGGGGGGAAGAGTCAGGGGACGGAGGCCTCGTTATCTCTTCCACCTGGCCTGCCTCTGGAGCTGAGCCAGGGAAGCCAGTGCTCCCGAGATAAGTCCTGATGGCCCTTCCCCCTCACTTTCCAAGTCACTTTCTGGCAGGAGGCCCAGCTCGGGGGGGCACAGACACAACATTGTTTTTGCTGGCAGAGGATGGCAGGCAGTGGTGGGATTCAGCCAGTTCCAGCCAGTTTGGATGAACCAGTAGTTACATTGCTGGCTGGCCCCACCCTTTCCTGCCTCTCCCCTTCCAGCACCCACCCACCCCCTGTGGCCCATTTTCGCTTGCAGGAGGCTTCAGGGATGCCTCCTAGGGCCAAAACGTGGCCTGGGGGGATGTGGTGTGGCCCTCCCGTGACCAGTTTTTATCCCCAGGAGGCTTCCGGGAGGCCTACTAGGCCGAAAAATGGGCCTGTTTTTTCTCCCAAGGGGGTGCAGGAGGCCAGGTGCTGCCTGTCAAATCCACTGGCCACGCCCACCATGGCCATGCCCCCTCCAAGCAAGTCATTAGGGCAGAGAACCTGTTGTTAAATTATTTGAATCCCACCACGTTGCAGGAGGCTGTCCCAGCTACATGGGCTGGGGGTTGAACTCCATTTTCAGTGGCAGAGGGCAGCAGAAGGCTGAAAATGGAGCTCGGAAGCCCGTTTTCGCTGGCAGAAAGGGGCCTCTGGTGGCTCAGACTGGTAAGACAGTCTGTTATTAACAGCAGCTGCCTGCAATTACTGCAGGTTCAAGTCCCACCAGGCCCAAGGTTGACTCAGCCTTCCATCCTTTATAAGGTAGGTAAAATGAGGACCCAGATTGTTGGGGGCAATAAGTTGACTTTGTATATAATATACAAATGGATGAAGACTATTGTTTGACATAGTGTAAGCCACCCTGAGTCTTCAGAGAAGGGTGGGATATAAATACAAAAAAAAAAAAGAGAGCACTCAGCCAGCCACAGGTGCCCCCGACATGAGTGACGTCAAGCTGGCCATGGCCACCCTGGCTGCGCCTCCCTCCCCCCCCCCGGGCCCCCCAAGATCAAACACAACCCTGTTGCACAACCCTCAATGAAATCGAGTTTGACACCCCTGTTCTAAAGCAAGAAGATAGGATAAAAAGAACAGTTGACTCTTGACGCTGTGGTTGCGTTATAGACAGCCGCAAAGCGATAAAGGGATGCATTATTAATATTCAAGCAAAAGACTGGGAGGGAAACGGAGCGACAGTTTGACAAGCAGGACATCTCCTGAGGATGTTTCCTGCTTGGCTAAGTCACGCCCGAGGGGATGTGTGGCTAGGAGAAGCTTGAAGTGTGTCCAGCTGGGTTTTCTACATATAAAAGGCGACTGTAGGAACAGAATCAATGAATGACCCTTTTGATAAATGCTCGGAGGCATATATTCTCTGTCTTGCTCTCTTCTCCTGTGGGAAAGACACCTCACAAACACTAATCTATTGGTCTGATAAGACTGGCCAACAAAGCATCTAAGGAGACAAGAGCCGTGGTGGCGCAGGGGTTAGAATGCAGTATGGCAGGCTGACTCTGTTCACTGTCAGGAGTTCGATCCTGACCGGTTCAAGGTTGACTCAGCCTTCCATCCTTCTGAAGTCGGTAAAATGAGGATCCACATTGTTGGAGGCAAAAGGCTGACTCTGTAAACCGCTTAGAGAGGGCTGTTCAGAATTTTTATTCTATTCTATTCTATTCTATTCTATTCTATTCTATTCTATTCTATTCTATTCTATTCTATTCTATTCTATTCTATTCTATTCTATTCTATTCTATTCTATTCTCTGTTCCATTCCTATTTATTCTATTCCATTCAATATTTTCTTTTCTTTTCTATTCTATTCTATTCTATTCTATTCTATTCTATTCTAGTCTAGTCTAGTCTAGTCTAGTCTAGTCTAGTCTAGTCTAGTCTAGTCTAGTCTAGTCTAGTCTAGTCTATTCCATTCCATTCCATTCCATTCTCTAATCTCTATTCCAATCCTATTTATTCCATTCCATTCCATTCCATTCCATTCCATTCCATATTTTCTATTCTATTCTATTCTATTCTATTCTATTCTATTCTATTCTATTCTATTCTATTCTATTCTATATTCTATATTCCATTCCATTCCATTCCATATTTTCTATTCTGTTCTGTTCTGTGCTATTCCAACCCATTCCGTTCAGTGATGGTATTCAGTTGGTTCAGACCAGTTTGGGGCGAACTGGTAGCAACGATCATGAATTGGCCTGCCCACCTGACCTAGTGCTATGCTGTACTATTTAGCCACATTTTTGAGGCCAGGTGCATGCGTGGAAGGCACGCAGGTGAGCAAAGTGCATTTGCACGTGCACAGTGAACCAGTGGTAAAAATATATGAAATCCACCTCTGATTCCGTTCCACTCTATTCTACTTTCTGAAAAAAACAAAATGAAAAGAAATAAAAAGGATAGGGTCTAGGATAATGACAGGAGATAGAACTTGTTGACAAGAAGAAGAAGAAGAAGAAGAAGAAGAAGAAGAAGAAGAAGAAGAAGAAGAAGAAGAAGAAGAAGAAGAAGAAGAAGAAGAAGAAGAAGAAGAAGAAGAAGAAGAAGAAGAAGAAGAAGAGAGACATTTGCCTTTATCCCCTTCTCAATATAAAAGGAAACATTTATAAACTTGCTGATTATATAGATAGATAGATAGAAAGATAGAAAGATAGATAGATAGATGTATGTCTTTGGTTATTCGGGTTTTCTCCCGCGTAAAATTGGAAGTGTCTTGATGACATTTCAACAAAGTCTTATTCGTCATCTTCAGGCTGGTGTTTACTGCTTCGTAGTAGCATTGCTCCCAGAAGCACGAAGCTGAAGCCTGAAGATGACGAATGAGACTTCGTCGAAACGTCGCCAAGACACTTCCAATTTTACGCGGGAGAAAACCCGAATAACCAAAGATCTACATACAAACACCCGCGAAAACCTCAGAAAACATATATATATCAGCGAAGAAATCCAACAAAGAATCATTCCCAGAGAGAAATCATCCAGATGCCCTAAGCTCTACGGCCTCCCCAAGATACACAAAGAAGGAACCCCACTCAGACCCATAGTCAGCTCCATAGGCTCACCTCTACAAAACCTAGCCAAATTTCTCGCCAAACAACTACAGCCCTATGCAGAATCCATCGCTTCACACGTAAAAAACTCATTCCAGTTCATAGAGATCATAAAGAAACAAAACTTACAGCCCAGCGACCTACTCGTGAGCTTTGATGTCATATCCCTCTTCACCCAAGTGCCAATCAAAGAAGCCTTGACAGCTATCCAAAACAAATATAACCCCCAAGCACATACTAGATCTGACCAACCACTGCCTATCCAACACATACTTCATCTATAACGGACAAAATACAAACAAATAGAAGGCGCACCCATGGGATCACCCCTCTCACCTGTCATTGCCAACCTCTACATGGAACACTTTGAAACCCAAGC
Source organism: Ahaetulla prasina (assembly GCF_028640845.1). Lineage (NCBI taxonomy): Eukaryota > Metazoa > Chordata > Lepidosauria > Squamata > Colubridae > Ahaetulla > Ahaetulla prasina. The sequence goes on along the minus strand of NC_080546.1, from coordinate 8,037,887 downwards.
ACTAGAAATATCTGATCACAAACCCAAACTCTGGCTCAGATCGTAGGCGACACCTTCATAATCTGGCCACACGGGAAAGAAAAACTTGAAAACTTCCTCACACACCTCAATAGCCTACACCCCAAAATACAGTTCACCATGGAAACAGAAGTTAACAACCAACTTCCTTCCTAGATGTCTTAGTCTACAAGAAACCCAATGGCTCCCTAGGACACACCATCTACCAGAAGAAAACACACACAAACCGCTATCTGCATGCACTCTCACACCACCACCCAGCACAGATCAACTCCGTAGCCAAGACACTCATCTCTAGAACAAAATGCTTAGCTGTCGAACAACACCTACAGACCCAACTACACACCCTCACAAACGTACTAACATCCAATGGATTCCAGAGAAATAAGATTACCAAACTAATCCAAAAGAACCCCCACTAAAACCCAAGACAGAGAGCAAGAAAATGGCACAGCCCTCCTCCCATATATAAAAGGCACCACAGACAGAATCAGCAAGATCCTCCACAAACATAACATCAAGACAGCATTCTGCACAAACCAAAAAAATATCCACCATCCTAAGAAACCCCAAAGACAAAATTGAGTTAGAAAATCAAGGAGTATATGAAATCCCATGCACCGCCTGCCCCACCACATACATTGGACAAACCAACAGAAGAATAAGTGCACGCATTGGAGAACACAAGAACTCATTCAAAAGAGGAACCAACTTCTTCCCTGGTCCAACACTTTAAAGTCACAGGACATGATATTGACTTTAAAAGACCAGAACTATCGCCAAAACTGAACACTTTAACAACAGAATAATCAGAGAAGCCATCGAGATAAACGCCCACACAGCATGAACAAACGAGATGATACCTCCCCTACCAGCCATTTGAAACCTGCCCTTATTGACAAACGTGTCCCTAACACGAGGAATGACACCAGACCCACACTCACGAGGTCCACACAGGATGTCACCACCACACATCCACCCAGAAAGCACACCCAAACCCACACTGATCAGGAAGCACGACCAAGGACCAGAAGCCAGACCGCAGCTGCAACATTAGCCACTTCAAACCCCTCCAATCCATACATGCAGCAGACTGACACCCACTACGAAGATGTAGCACGACCACGAACACGAAGCCAAACAGCAGCAGTGCAGCTCACCAGCTCAAATCCCCCTGCAGCACAGATTAGACTGAGCACAACCAAGCCCCCACCAACACAGGACACACCCCCAGCCAATCAGAGCACAGAAAAAACCCCATCCAATCAGAGCACAGCCAAGCTCCCACCCAATCAGTTCAAACCCCCACTAGCAGTTAAAAGGAAGAAACAGCTGCGATCACACATTGCTCCCAGAAGCACGAAGCTGAAGCATGAAGATGACGAATGAGACTTCGTCGAAACGTCGCCAAGACACTTCCAATTTTACACGGGAGAAAACCCGAACAACCAAAGACCTATATATATATATATATATATATATATATAATGGTTTTGTGCAAGAAGGAAAGAAGGAAGAATGAAGAAAGGAGCCAACTGCCCTAGGCATTTTGTGCCTTTTCAAAAGGGAGGTTATTTTCCCCCGAGGAGGGAGTAGGATGAGCTGCTGTTAATCCGTGCAAAAGTTCACCTTGTCACGGATATGCTGAGGGTGAAAACCCCCAAATCTGCTGCCAGCAATTATTTTAAACCCTGATTTGGAAAGAACAAAACAATGAGAATTTGTGTGGGTGGATGGGAATATGCACACAGTGTAGGAGTACAGTGTGTAAATTATGCATTTGTTTGCATGTGTTTGCATGGATGCATGTTTGTGTGTGTGTGTGTGTGTGTGTGTGTGTGTGTGTATGCACAGAATTCTGCAGGATGAACATCATAATATTGATGTGTCTTTTTTAAAATAAAAAAAAATGGATGCTTGTTATAGGTGGCTGATTATATATGTGCACATAGTTGAAAATATTGCATGTATCCTAGTTATGGCAGTTAAGGGTCTATTAGGCAGTGAACAGGCTTAATCATTTTGCTTTCTACTATTTTTCCCAAAGGGACGTGGTGGCTCAGGGGCTAGGACGTTGAGCTTGTCGATCGAAAGGTCGGCACCTCAGTGGTTTGAATCCCTAGTGCTGCTGTGTAACGGGGTGAGCTCCCGTTACTTGTCCCAGCTTCTGCCAACCTAGCAGTTTCGAAAGCACGTAAAAATGCAAGTAGAAAAAATAGGGACCACCTTTGGTGGGAAGGTAACAGCATTCCGTGCGCCTTCGGTGTTTAGTCATGCCGGCCACGTGACCATGGAGACGTCTTCGGACAGCGCTGGCTCTTCGGCTCTGAAACAGAGATGAGCACCGCCCCCTAGAGTCGGGAATGACTAGCACATACGTGCGAGGGGAACTTTTACCTTTACCTTTTAGGTATTCTATTATAGACTACCTAAAATGCTTGTCCCTACGGACTGCTGTTTGCAGCTTTATTGTCAATTTTGCTGGATGACACAGGGGAAAAGCCACAAATGGAAAGGGAAGGAAGCCAAGCATGGATTCCTGTAGCTTTTCTAACCAACTTGTTCTTCCGCGTAACCCAACCAGCGTTTTAAGTAAATCAACAGCGATCTGTTACCAAGAACCGTGGATGAGGTTTCTCTCTCTTTGATCTTTCCTTCCACAAATTAAGATACGGAGAAGATGCTGGAAAACACCTTAAAATAGGGAAAGTACTGGAAAACAGGAAAAATAAAACAAACCATGCCAAATTGCAGCCAGGTGACCGTAGAACGCTGCAACTGGACATAAATCCGAACCGGTTGCCAAGCATGCAAAATGCGATCATGCGAACATGCAGGGAGGCAAAATGGGAGTCTTACAGTTCTCCAGAGGAATTATTGAGTCTGTCATCTGCACCTCCATAACTGTCTGGTTTGCTTCTGCAACCCAACAAGACAGACACAGACTTCAGAGGATCATTAGAACTGCAGAAAAAATAATGGCTACCAACCTGCCTTCCATTGAGGACCTGTATACTGCACGAGTCAAAAAGAGGGCTGTGAACATATTTAGAGACCCCTCGCATCCTGGACATAAACTGTTTCAACTCCTACCCTCAAAACGAAGCTACAGAGCACTGCACACCAGAACAACTAGACACAAGAACAGTTTTTTCCCGAAGGCCATCACTCTGCTAAACAAATAATTCCCTCAACACTGTCAAACTAGTTATTAAATCTGCGCTACTATTAATCTTTTCATCGTATCCATCACCCATCTCCTTCCACTTATGACTGTAACTTTGTGGCTTGTATCCTTATGATTTATACTGATATTGATTGTTTCCTGATTGCTTATTTGTACCCTATGGCTTTAAGTGTTGTACCTTAGAATTCTTGATGAAGGTATCTTTTCTTTGACAGTATGTACACTGAGAGCATATGCATCTAGACAAATTCTTTGTGTGTCCAATCACACTTAGCCAATAAAAAAATCTATTCTATTCTATTCTATTCTATTCGATTCGATTCGATTCGAGTCGAGTCGAGTCGAGTCGAGTCGAGTCGAGTCGAGTCTAGTCTAGTCTAGTCTAGTCTAGTCCAGTCCAGTCCAGTCCAGTCCAGTCCAGTCCAATCCAATCCAATCCAATCCATTCCATATTTTCTATTGTATTCTATTCTATTGTATTGTATTCTAGTCTAGTCTAGTCCAGTCCAGTCCAGTCCAGTCCAGTCCAGTCCAGTCCAATCCAATCCAATCCAATCCAATCCATTCCATATTTTCTATTGTATTCTATTGTATTGTATTCTAGTCTAGTCTAGTCCAGTCCAGTCCAATCCAGTCCAATCCAATCCAATCCAATCCAATCCAATCCAATCCAATCCATATTTTCTATTGTATTCTATTGTATTGTATTGTATTCTAGTCTAGTCCAGTCCAGTCCAGTCCAGTCCAATCCAATCCAATCCAATCCAATCCAATCCAATCCAATCCAATCCAATCCAATCCATATTTTCTATTCTATTCTATTCTATTCTATTCTATTCTAGTCTAGTCTAGTCTAGTCTAGTCTAGTCCAGTCCAGTCCAGTCCAGTCCAGTCCAATCCAATCCAATCCAATCCAATCCAATCCAATCCAATCCAATCCAATCCATATTTTCTATTCTGTTCTATTTAATTCTATTCTATTCATCACATAACCATGTGGATCCTGCAAAGGTCATAAGTGTGAAAAAAACAGTCTTAAGACACTTTTCCCAGTACCATTGTAACTTTGAACGGTCACTAAGTGAAATGTTGTAAGTCGAAGACTACCTGTATTAGTGGCCCCCACAGGAAGCAGAAAACATTGGGGACCCACTGGCCCAGGTCTACATCTTTCCATCTTCCTGTGGACACCATAATCCCTGTTAGACCTGATGCTGGCATCCGCTCCTGAGAAAGGAAAATCTTTAGCAGAGTTAAAAGAGCAAAAAAAAAAAAAGATAGTGAACAGAGAAGCCACAAATAAGCCTGGATCTTACGCACTCAGTATCTCTGGTCATCTAATTAAGCTATCAGCGGTCTCATCTATTTGGCAGGGGAGGCCTCTTTCTCCTAAATTGCACAGAAAAAGGAGAGGTGAAGAGAGAAATTGAGAAAAGTGAAAGGAGGGTATGGTGGGGGGAGAAAACAATCAGTAAGGCATTGGACATCTGTTACCTGTGTGAGTTGTACATTTTAATTAGCACAACCTTGATCGCTCACCTTGGAAATCCGCGAAGGAATGAGGTTTTTTTCTTTTTTAAATGTGCTTGCAATCTCTAGGCTTATGCTTGCCGTTGTGTACTCTGTTCAGTTCTCAGTTGAATTTAAATCTCAAAATATTGGGGGGGGGGGAAGGATGTGAATAAGTCAAGAGAATGAAGTAAGATCAAACTGTTATGAGGAGAAAGAAAGGAAAGAAAGGGAGGGAGGAGGGAGGGAGGAAGGAAGAGGAAGGAAGGAAGGAAGGAAGGAAGGAAGGAAGGAAGAAGGAAGGAAGGAAGGAAAGAAAGAAAGAAAGAAAGAAAGGGAGGAGGGAGGCGGGAGGAAAAGAAGAGAAAGGAAGGAGGAAGGAAGGAAGGAAGGAAGGAAGGAAGGAAGGAAGGAAGGAAGGAAGGAAGGAAGGAAGGAAGGAAGGAAGGAAAAAAGAAAGAAAAGGAGGGAGGGAGGGAGGGAAAGAAGAAGAGGAAGGAAGGAAGGAAGGAAGGAAAAAAGAAAGAAAGAAAGAAAGAAAGAAAGAAAGAAAGAGGAAGGAAGAGGAAGGAGGAAGGAGGAAGGAAAAGAAGAGAAAGGAAGGAGGAAGGAAGGAAGGAAGGAAAAGAAGGAAGGAAGGAAGGAAGGAAGGAAGGAAGGAAGGAAGGAAAAAGAAAGAAAAGGAGGGAGGAGGAGGAAAGAAGAAGAGAAGGAAGGAAGAAGGAAGGAAGAAGAAAGAAAAGGAGGAGGAAAGAAGAAGAGGAAGGAGGAAGGAGGAAGGAAGGAAGGAAGGAAGGAAGGAAGGAAAGAAAAAAGGAAAAAAGAAAGAAAGAGAAACAAAAAAGAAGGAAGGCAGGAAGGAAAAGAAAGAAAAAAGAAAGAAGGAAAAAAGAAAGAGGAAGGAAGGAAGGAAGGAAGAAAGAAAGGAAAAGAAAGAAAGAAAGAAAGAGGGAGGGAGGGAGGGAGGAAAAGAAGAAGAGAAAGGAAAGGAGGAAGGGAAGGAAGGAAGGAAGGAAGGAAAAAAGAAAGAAAAGGAGAGAGGGAGGGAGGAAAAGAAGAAGAGAAAGGAAGGAAGGAAGGGAGGAAGGGAAGGAAGGAAGGAAGGAAGGAAGGAAGGAAGGAAGGAAAAAAGAAAGAAAGAAAGAGAGGGAGGGAGGGAGGAAAGAAGAAGAGAAAGGAAGGAAGGAAGGAAGGAAGGAAGGAAAGAAAAGGAAAAGAAGAAGAGAAACAAAAAGAAGGAAGGCAGGAAGGAAAAGAAAGAAAAAAGAAAGAAGGAAAAAAGAAAGAGGAAGGAAGGAAGGAAGGAAGAAAGAAAGGAAAAGAAAGAAAAAAGAAGGAAGGAAAGAAGGAGGGAAGGAAAAGAAAGAAAGAAAAAGGAAGGAAAAGAAAAGAAAAACTTAGAACAATATTCTTAAATATCTCTCCTCCCAACTGCAATTTTTTTTCTTCCCCGTCGTCTGCGGTAGACAAAAAAAATCCATGGCTCTGTAATCAAAAGAAAACCAAAAAGTAATACAGGTAATCCTTGACATACAGCAGTTCATTTAGTGACCGCACTGAAAAAAGTGACGTATGGCCATTTTTCACATTTAACAACCATTGCAGCATCCCCACGGTCACATGATCAAAATTTGGACCTGACTCATATTTATGAGAGTATCTGCAGGGTCATGTGACCCTCATTTGCAACCTTCTGACAAGCAAAGACAATGGGGGAAGCCAGATTTGGTTAACAACCATGTTTCCCCGAAAATGAGACTGGGTCTTATATTAATTTTTGCTCCAAAAGACGCATTAGGGCTTATTTTCTGCTTAGGTCTTATTTTGGGGGAAATACGGTACTAAATGCATCCATCTGGCTGAGAATTGTAACTGGGTCTTATTTTGGTGGGTAGGGCTTAGATTACGAGCATCCTGAAAAATCATGCTAGGAATTTATTTTCCGATTGGGTCTAATTTTCGGGAAAACAGGGTGCTAACTTAGGAACTGCAGTGCTCCACTTAACGACTATGGCAAGAAAGGTCATAAAATGGGGGTAAAACTCACTTAGCCACTTTGGTCTCTACTGGGGTTGTAATTCAAGGTCTACCTGCATTTCATTCCAATCTGAGATTTTGGGGGGGCCAAATGTACTGTACCTGTTCATTCTGATATGATTTGAATGTCTGTCGTTATATTAATTTGCAGGATGAACCTCCATTAACAAACAACTTTATTATGCATTCCTGATGCCTCCTGAGCTGAAATAAATAGTTAAATGGCATGCATGGACAGAATAAATGTGAATTTAAATTGCCATTTTTGGGCAAATATTCAAACAGCAAGTTAATGAAAAAGGCTCTTAATAGATACACGGATGCAAATAAACCTAGCAAAAATGAGAAATTGCCAGGTTTGAAGGTTTCACTATGAGTATTTCCCTAAAAATAATTGTCTGGGTTTGGTGTTTTTTTTTTTCCATAGGGGGAAAAAAAGTTTCTTTTCAGGCAAAACCCAACTTGTTTGGACACATTTTCAGTGTTGGCTCCCTGTAGCTTTTTTCCCAACAAAACTTCCCCTAGTGTGGTGGCGCAGTTAGTGACGCTGGAACTGTCGGCTAGAAATGGTCTGCATTTCAGCGGTTCGAGTCCCGCTCTGCGAGATGGAGCGAGCTCCTGTGCCTACTCATCAATTCAGAAGCTTGCAAGAATGAAATATTTTAAGGGATATTAAAAAGGCAGAATATTATATTTCCCTAAATGAGAAGTGGAGAAACATGTTTTTTCTTAAAAGACAGAAAGCAGACACAATCTCCTTCTCTCCCCCCCACCCAGCAGTTTTTTATGCCCATTGAGAAAGATTGGGCCAGCCTATCTACAAAACAAAAGACCTTCAGCTCCAGGGTGAAGGGATTAAGATATGACCCTTCAGAACATAATGGGATTAACCCACTCAAACACAGAGCTCACCACATTGCACTATCTCTTAATAGCAATAACAATAACACTTAGACTTATATACCGCTTCACAGCGCTTTTTACAGCCCTCTCTAAGTGGTTTACAGAGTCAGCCCTATTGTCCCCAACAATCTGGCTCCTCATTTTACCCACCTTGGAAGGATGGAAGGCTGAGTCAACCTTGAGTCTGGTGAGATTCGATCTGTCAATCTGCTGGCAGCCAGTCATCAGCAGAAGTAGCCTGCAGTTCCACACTCTAACCCCTGCTCCACCACTCTAGGCTTAAGGACATTGCATCATCCTCAGAAACTTTAGCCATTTAGCTCAGACAAACATGACCCCTACATGGCCCCATGACCTATGGGAGTCTGACAACAGCCAATAGAATACATGTTCTTGCATAGGAACAGGAAGCTCAAGTGCAAAACCCAAGAGAAGCTATAAAACCTCTCTTACTCTCAACTCCATGTGGTCAGCTGCCCAGAATCACACCTGCTTGATGGTTCCACTTCATCAATAAATGGATCCTCTTTCCAATCAGCCTCTGGCCTCCATTTTGTCTCCAGTGCCTTTCCCCCAGCTTAGAACTGAACCAGATGGATATTTCTTCCAACAATTGCAAGTAGATAAATAGGTACCACTTAGGTGGGGCGGGGGAAACTACCTTTGTTTGTGTGTGTGCGAAGAGCAGAAGGCAGCGCTGGACCTGAGGCAATGCAACACAAGGCGAGGGGAGACTGATGGAGGAACAAGACAGAAACCTCAGTGCCTTTGGCCAGCTGCTGTAAGCTACTTTGTCCCCTTTGTAGGGGCACAAGGGCTGAACCAAATGAAATAACAATCTAGGCCAGGGGTCTCCAACCTTGGCCACTTTAAGACTTGTGGACTTCAACTACCAGAATACCTCAGCAGGTCACCACTACCGGTTTGCCTGAACCGATCCAAACCGGCTGAATACAGGTTCCGTATATGTGATACCTTGCTCAATAGTAGTACTTGTGAGAGGGATCTTGGAGTCCTAGTGGATAACCATTTAGATATGAGCTAGCAGTGTGCAGCAGCTGCTAAAAAAGCCAACACAGTTCTGGGCTGCATAAACAGAGGGATAGAATCAAGATCACGCGAAGTATTAGTGCCACTTTATAATGCCTTGGTAAGGCCACACTTGGAATATTGCATCCAGTTTTGGTCGCCATGATGTAAAAAAGATGTTGAGACTCTAGAAAGAGTGCAGAGAAGAGCAACAAAGATGATTAGGGGACTGGAGGCTAAAACATATGAAGAACGGTTGCAGGAACTCAGTATGCCTAGTTTAATGAAAAGAAGGACTAGGGGAGACATGATAGCAGTGTTCAAATATCTCAGGGGTTGCCACAAAGAAGAGGGAGTCAAACTATTCTCCAAAGCACCTGAGGGTAGAACAAGAAGCAATGGGTAGAAACTGATCAAGGAAAGAAGCAACTTAGAACTAAGGAGAAATTTCCTGAGAGTTAGAACAATTAATCAGTGGAACGACTTGCCTGCAGAAGTTGTAAATGCTCCAACACTGGAAATTTTTAAGAAAATGTTGGATAACCATCTGACTGAGATGATGTAGGGTTTCCTGCCTGGGCAGGGGGTTGGATTAGAAGGCCTCCAAGGTCCCTTCCAACTCTGTTGTTATGTTATATTAAAACCATCGCTGAATAAAAAGGATGCATACTTGACCTTATTTGAGATATCACTACCTTTTCCATTGCTTGGGGTTTGTTTTTTTAAAATAACACTAATTCTGAAGGACTTTATTTCAATAAATGGAAGTTTCTGTCAGCCTTCACTGGGCTTGGGAGTTAAGTCGAATGAGTAATAGACTGGATCTCCAGGCAGAAGTATCCTAAGAAGGTGGTCAAAGAGGACAAAACACCGAAGCTTTTACCTCATGGCACCACAAGTTGAGTTGTGCTCTTTTTCTATGGGCATTGTGTCAACACGCATCCATTCAGAAGGGATGGAGTTTGCAGCCTGGTGCTGTGATGTTGCTTTCACTATTTTGAGGAAAAGGTCAGATCCTGCAAAATGCAGTGATGGGTTTCAATTTTTTTTACCACCGGTTCTGTGAGTGTGGCTTGGTGGGCATGGCATGGCTTGGTGGGCGTGGCAGGGGAAGGATACTGTAAAATCTCCATTCCCACCCCACTCCAGGGGAAGGTTACTGCAAAATCTCCATTTCCTCCCAATCAGCTGAGACTCGGAAGGCAGACAATGGATGGGGGCGGGCCAGTCAGAATTTTTACTACTGGTTCTCCGACCTACTCAAAATTTCTGCTACCGGTTCTCCAGAACTGGTCAGAACCTTCTGAAACCCACCTCTGCTGCAAATGCCTGTGATATTAAGACTGAAGACTAGTTAGAAGACTAGAAAACTAGAAGACTGAAGACTAGATACAGATGGGTGGATGGATAGATGGATGAAGAGAGTGAGATACCTTAGAGATAAATACATAGATGAGAGAGAGAGAGAGAGAAAGAGAGAGAGAGATGGATGGAAGGATGGACAGATAGATATTATGACTAAAGATTAGTTTGGGAGATGGAGGATGGAGTGAGTGAGTAGAAAGATATTAGGAATTAATACTTGAGGAGATGGATGGATGGATGGATGGATGGATGGATGGATGGATGGATGGATGGATGGATGGATGGATGGATGGATGGATAGAATAAATGAGTGGGTTAGTGAGTAAATACATAGAGATGGATGGATGTATTGATGGATGGATAGATAAAATAGATAGATAAGATAGATAGATTAGATAGATAGATAGATAGATAGATAGATATTGATTCATATTAGGACTGAAGATTAGTTTGGGAGATGGATGGATAGGAAGAAAGGAAGGAAGGAAGGAGGGAAGGAAGGAAGATGGATGGATGGAGTGAGTAGATAGATACAGGAGAGAGGGGGAGAGGAATGGAAGGAGGGAGGGAGAGAAAGAGAGAGAGATATCTCAGAAGGCAGCAATTGCAGGCTGCGTCTGGATTGCTTCCAAGCAAATTATATGGATGTGTAGCTGAAGTCACCAGGAACTGAGCTCAGCTTGAAGAAAACAATAACTTGGAAGGGACGAGTCATAATGAGCAATCCGTTGGCATTGCAACAATCCATGCAGAGGTGAGGTTTCTATCTGCACCATCTCTCCTGCTTTATAAATTGTTCAAGCTTCCTTCCAAGTGTATGCAACACGCCTGAGTGGAAACCGCCTCCTGGTGCTTTTCTTATTGGAAAACTGTTTGTTTAAAATAAAATAAAAAAACAGTGAGCGCTACAAGAAAACATACATTGAGGTGGAAGTCTTGGGGAAAGAGGTGCGACTGTGTTTCTGGCAAGTCTTCGGGTTTCTCTTGAACCCACTTGAAACGGAACATGCCCTCAGCAAAATTAGCATTTTGGTCCTCCAACACTCATTTTTGTGCTAAAGAATAAATACGCCTCAGAGGGCAGATTTTTCCTTTCGTTGCTATTGTCGAGTCAGTTGTGCAGCAGATGGACAGAAACTTCCACACCCGCCGAAGAACTGAGAGAATTGGCTCTTGAAATTAAAAAAGACAGAGAGGAGGAAATCTCTCTGAAGAGCTGGTAGGAAAAAAAAACCCATACAATTTACCTCAGAATTGACTGGAAAAAGTGAATTCGGTGCTGAGTTTTACTAGTTTTTGCTCTTTTCATTTGTTGTTGTTGTTGTTGTTGTTGTTGTTGTTGTTGTTGTTGTTTCAGACGCTGTAAAGCATTTGGAGGAATATAAAATTGCAAGCAGGGCATTTGTTGCGGCGTTGCATTTAATGGTTTGTTGGCATTTCCCCGATTTTCCAAGGGGTTTGTAAGATGGCCGTAAACATTCACAGAAAGAAAGAATTTGGTTCAAGACTCGAGAGGTCTAGGTCGTTTCTCTGTCACTGTTTCCCCATCACTCTTTCTTTTCGAGAAGCGTGAAGGTCACCGTCATTAGGAAGAGAAGTATAGACACCGATTGTTGTGACTCCAGCCCCCGAACCTGGCCCCATGCCTGAAAGTGACTCCAAGAGTGAGGGGGAAGGGCCGGTAAGGCTTACCTCGGGAGCACTGATTCCTGTGACTCGGCTCCAGGAGCCAGAACCAGACCAGTCGGAGGACGTAATGAGGCCGTCATCCCCTGATTCCTCCCTTCCCCAGGCTACACCTTCAGACCCAGCTGATAATAATAATAATCAAGCTTGGTTTGACCCACGCTTCAGAAGATTAGAGAGACGGCGTCATCAGAAGGAAGGGTGGGATAGGAGCCCCACCTCACAGGATATATAAGGAGCTTTGGGACTGCTCTCACTCCACGGGAAGCAAAAGTTTAGCTGAACCATTTCAAAAAGAGCTGAAAGTCTTGCAACGTGAGTCATTTGTTTGAACTTTGGCAGGCAGCTGCGATTTCTCTGCCAGGACTGATAAGAGCCGTGAATCCACTGGCTGAAGGCCAGCTCATGGGTCTGAAGTGGGGAAGGAAACAGAACACTGATCTTATAAGTGGGAGCAATAAAAAATCAAAATATTGTTATTTAGGAGATGTTGAAGTATCTGGAAGCTTCAATTGGTTCAAATGTGGCGGCCTGCATGGTTTTGCGCAAGCCTAGATTTGCAAAAAATGTGTCATTTCTCTTGCTGGAGTTACATTGGCTGCCTGTTTGCTTCCAGATCCAATTCCAATTCAAGTTTCTAGTTATCACTTTTAAAGCTCTACATGGCTTGAAGCCATGTTATTTGAAGGACCATCTGTTTTCAGTTATGTCAACTCGCTAAGCATCCCTGACCTGCACTGAAGTTGCCATAGGCAAGGGAAACTGATGGAGCATGGCAGCCAAAAACAAAACCACATTCCAGATATCTCTCTCTCAAGGCTGTCTCCCAGGGTTACCCACAGCGGCTGGAGGGGAGTGATCTCTACAACCCACGAAATTGCTCCGTTGGCTAATGTGATTGATGACACACCCTGGGGGGGGAGGGAAACAGGGTCATGATTGCAGTGGTGGGATTCAGCCAGTTCGCACCACTTCAGGAGAACCGGTTGTTAACCTTCTGAGTAGTTTGGTGAACTGGTTGTTGGAAGAAATCATTAGGCAGAGAACCGGTTGTTAAATTATTTGAATCCCACCACTGGGGCAGAGAACCAGTGGTTAAATTATTTGAATCCCACCACTGCATGATTGGAGCGTAAATTACATGGGGTCAGAGCTGGCTTCACTTGGGAACGTACCAACATGAAGCTCCTAATAAATAACTGTATTTCTTTGGAAGCTTGGCTCGAGACTCATGATTTAATTAGGGCATCTGTTGAAACCCTGACCACATGTCTACCTGAGTAGGGAATGGGGTATGGTGGCTCACATGGTTAGGATGCTGGGTTGGAGGTTAGCAAGCCTGTGTTCGAGACCTGCATGCTGCTGTGGTGGGGGTGAGCTCCCATCCTTCACTCCAGCTCCTGTCGGGGACATGGAAGAAATCTTAAAATTGCCAAGGTTGGAGACCTTTGCTCTAAAAGGATGCAAATGATCAACTGTCTGCAAGAAGTGTAACTCCTTCCATTCCCCTCCATCCAGTCAGAGCTTCTTGGATGAGAAGCGAAATGCCTTCAAAGAAAAACCAGGAAGTCCAGTTACCTCCTGAAAAAGTACCTTTGGGTCTACAGAGTATATATTTTGAATACTGGAAAAAGAAATCTTTTCAGGAATATTGATTAAAATTCAGGGTAATGTTTCGTCTGTTTAGGTGATGTGACTTAATTGTTTTGTTTTTTGTTTTCACTTTTCATCTTGTGTCAAGGTGCTTTCTTCTCATTTCACAAAACTTTGGCGCCAATAACTTCAATCTGCAGATTTTGGGTTTTTGTTTTTTTTAAATTTTTAAAGCAAACACTAACTCATTCCATTTTTTTTAAGCTAGCAAAGGAGAGCAAAGCATTAGCAGAACTGTCTGGTTCAGCCTTTGATGCAGATTACACAATATAGGTCAGAAATTGTATCCAACAATGAAAAGAATGGCTAGCATAAATATTTGAAGAGAAGCTGGCCTAAATTTAGGGGATAAAACATTTTTTTTTTAGTTCTCCAATTTCTCACTTGGGTTCAATCCAGTTTCCTCTCCTCCTGCTCTCACTTCTTATAGATTTAGTAGTGTTATCTGCAATTGATCTTCGATGCAAAATGGACTTGCACAGATCAATCAAAGAAAGGGATTTGGACTTTTCCACAAGATTTCATTGTTTCAAGCTTTTCAAGCTGACAAGCTTTTATAAGGAAACAAACAATTGAGTGTGTGCAGTTCAATGAAAAGAAGGACTGGGGATGACATGATAGCAGTCTTCTCAGGGGCTGCCCCAAAGAAGAGGGAGTCAAGCTATTCTCCAAAGCACCTGAAGGCAGGACAAGAAGCAATGGTTGGACACTACTGTATTGTTTGGACTATAAGACGCACCTTAGTTTTTGGGGAGGAAAATAAGAAAAAGGCTGATTGGAGGTGGATCAGCCTCCCAGAATACCCCCAATCAGCTGTTCCCAGAGGGGAATTTTAGCAACAGGTTTGTTGGTTGTGAGCTCTGTGCCTTGCTTTTTTTTCTGCCTCTGAAATCTCCATTTGAGAGGCTTTCTTATTTTCAGCGTCTGAAACCTCCATTTCAGAGGCTTTTTTTCTGCCTCTGAAACCTCCATTTTAGAGGGTTTTTTTTCAGCCTCTAAAACCCCCATTTGAGAGGCTTTTTTTTTTCAGCCTCTGAAACCTCCTTTTGAGAGGCTTTTTTTTCTGCCTCTGAAACCTCCTTTTGAGAAGCTATTTTTTTCCTGAAGCCTCTATTTGAGAGGCTTTTTTATCAGCCTCTAAAACCTCCATTTCAGAGACTTTTTTTCAGCGTCTAAAACCTCCATTTGAGAGGCTTTTTTTTTCAGCCTCTGAAACCTCCATTTGAGAGGCTTTTTTTTCTGCCTCTGAAACTTCCATTTGAGAGGCTTTTTTTCAGCCTGTGAAACCTCCATTTCAGAGGCTTTTTTTCAACCTCTCAAATGGAGGTTTCAGAGGCTGGGCGGGACTACATTCGGACTATAAGACGCACCCAAATTTTCACCCTCTTTTGGGGGGTTAAAAAGGTGCGTCTTATATTCTGAAAAATACGGTAACCAAGGAGAAAAGCAACCTAGAATTAAGGAGAAATTTCCTGACAGAACAACAAGCCAGTAGAATGACTTTCCTCCAGAAGTTATGAATGCTCCACCATTGGAGGTTTTTAAGAAGAGATTGGACAACCATATTTCTGTAATGGTACAGGGCAGTGATTACAAACCATTTCTCCACCAAGTACATGCAAGTTCACATGCCCAAGTACTGGAAACCCAAAGACTCCAGCTGGCCTGTGCATGTATGTGCACCATCCAGCTGGTCTATGTGTTTCAAGCACTCTGGCACATGTGAAGACCAGCTGGCTGGCTCACATGCGCACACTGGAAACCCAAAGAATAGCTGACGACAGCTCACGTGCCCACAGAGAGGGCTCTGTGTACCACCTCTGGCACATGTGTCATAGGTTCACTATCACAGGTTAAAAAGAAGGCCTTCAAAGTCCCTTCCAACTTTATTATTCTCACTGAAGTCAAAAGGAGAAGGGGATGGTAAGATCGTGTCATCGAGGCAATGAACATGAATTTGGGGAAACTGTAGGAGGCCGTGGAGGTCATGGGCCCTGGCGTGCTGTGGACCATAGGGCTGCAAAGAGTTGGACATGATTTAGCGATTGAACTACAATTAAAAAAAAGTATTATTGGAATTTGTCAGAAGTTTCACATTACAGATGCATTGTGATCCAGGCCCAAGTAGTTATTACCAGACTCAATCAGTCCTAAACAAATATACTTTATCAGAACATCTGAGAACTACTTCATTCTCAGCTTAGTCCACATTAATTCCAAAACAAATCCTTCAGAACAAGTCCTTCAGCTTTATCACAAACCTTTGTCTTCTTTGGAACCCCACGAAGTTTGGAAACAAGAGATAAGAAACAATTGTAGTAACGTTGCTTTCCTACAAATGCCATTGCTGCTCTTTTAAGCATTATGGGAGGGGCCAATCATCTCTTGGCCTTACTCCCGAGTCATCCTTTTTGCTTCAGCTGTTCTTGCCTTCTGGCAGCTCTTCACATGCGTGCACTAGGAACAGGCTCCTCCTGTTCCTGTGCCTCTCTGGTGTCTGACTCTGGGAGCTCCAGAGTGTGTGCATCGCTCCCAGATGGCCCCGGCCCCACAAAACCCTCATCCTGGCTTTCCCCTGACACCAGGACTGACCCATGGTCCTCCCCAGCCTCACTGTCTGGCTCCATAGGCTGTTGGCGGACCACAAGATGCCATACTTTTTTCATGCTGCTAAAGTTGATGGTGATGAGCAGGATGGAGCGGCGGAATGAAAATGATTTCATATCTATATGTTGTGGCTCCCACCCCCGAACCTGGCCCCATGCGTGAAAGTGCCTTGGAGCCGGGCCTGCTGCCAGAAAGTGACTCAGAGCTGGGCCTGCTGTCAGAAAGTGATTTGGACAGTGAGGGAGAAGGGCCATCAGGACTTACCTCGGAAGCACCGGCCTCCCTGGCTCAGCTCCAGGAGCCAGAAGCAGGCCAAGTGAAAGAGATAATGAGGCCTCCTACTCCTGACTCTTCCCCCCCCTCCCGCCGGCCACACCTGCAGACCCAGCTGACAGCAATCAGGCTTGGCTCAATCCCAGGTTTCGTAGGCAGGAGAGAAGGGAACGACAGAAACAGGGGAGGGGCAGGCATAGGAAGTGCTGAGCCATGGAGCCAAACCCCACAGGATATAAAAGGCAGCAAGAGCTTTGTATCAGACAAAGAGCTCTTTGTATCAGACAAATCCACGGATTGACTAGAGCTGAAGGTTGTGACTCACCAGCGTCTTGGCAGCTATCGAGGGGTCTTTGCAGACGCTGATTCTTTTGCTGCCAGAGCTGATAAGAGCCGGCTAATTAAGCCATCATTCAGATGGAGGCGAGGAGGACACAACACTATATTTGTTCTGCATATCCTCCCTCCTTTGTAGCCTCTGAGTACAGAATGCCTTCAGGCACAGTACGGCTCACTTAGTCTTGGAGGTCCATTCTCACTGCTGCGATTCCACCAAATTAACTTCCACTTTCCAGCTTTTTCAGCAGACAGAGACATTTCTCACCAAAGCCTAATTATATTCCCTCTCAACACTGATATAAAGTCAGGGAAATATTGAAATATGGATTTGCTCAAACTTTGCTGCGTTCCAATGGAAAATGTGTTATTGGGTGACCTTTCTCTAATGTGGTTCTAAGGATTTACTCTGAGTTTTATAAACATGGGCTCTGAGTAAATAGGAAAATTGAACTTTGGGACGTGTCTCTGCTGTGAATGACCCAGAAAAAATGGACAGAATTTTGGAGACATTAGCTACAAAATGTTGCAGTGTGGAAAGCTGTGTTCAGATTTCAGGACCATCTGTACAATGGGGTCTTAGGCAGGGGTGTTCTTCATTTACCTTCGCTACCGGTTCACAAATAGAATAGAATAGAATAGAATAGAATAGAATTTTATTGGCCAAGTGTGATTGGACACACAAGGAATTTGTCTTGGTGCATATGCTCTCAGTGTACATAAAAGAAAAGATACGTTCATCAAGGTACAACATTTACAACACAATTGATGATCAATATATCAATATAAATCATAAGGATTGCTAGCAACAAATGTGAGCGCTCGGGCAGGGCCTTCCGCCCATGTGCAGAACATCAAAAATGTGAATAAATGGGACGTGATTACATCCGGGTGGGAGGACGGAGTATCTCGCCGCCGCCGCTACCAATTCGCCCGAACTGGATAGAAGCGGCTGAATGCCACCACTGGTCTTGGGGGTCTCTTAGTTCGATAGTTTTCTTGCAGATGTTTCATTACCAAACCAGGTAGATTCATCAGTTTTAGTAGGGAGTGGGGTTTGCTCTCCATGCTAGCACGGATGATGTTACAGTTTGTCAGATAATGAAACATCTGTAACAAAAGAACGAAGCTTAGAGAGTACCAAGGACCCCACTTTTGTCTTCCTTCTTCTCCTCCTATTCTCTTCCTCCTTTCCGCCTCTTTCCCTCCTCTTTTCCTCCTCTTCTCCACAAGACCCTAGTTGGGTAATAAAACATCTGCAAGAAAACAACCATGTTGTGCCTCGCTCGCCCCTCCCCCCACCGCAGCGGGGCCCCTCTTATCTCCTGCTGGACGCTGATAGTTCGGAAGAATGTCCTGGCATGCCTCCAGCCTCCAGCCCTGGCACCATGCCCGGACAAACCGAACAAACAAACCTCCCTCCGCTAGCATGTGCGCCTGAAGCCAGCCACGAGCTGGGATTACCAACAGCTGGAGATGAAACGATGCAATGGATAGATCCACACTTCCGGAGAATGGAGAGGTGACGTCAGCAAAAGGAAGGGAGGGGCAGGCCTGGATAAGTGCTGAGTCATGGAGCCACACCCCATGGCCTATATAAAGGATCTGCTTTCTGGCATTCTCTGAGTCAGGCAAAGTCTAATCTGGATTGCTGAAGTCACACCTTGGATTCCTGCCTGCCCTGAGGACTCTGATAGGACTTTGGCAGAGCTGCAGAGGCACACTTGATACGGACTTCCCCGACCCGGCCGTCAGAGGAGGAGTGGGACACGACATCCCAAGCTCAGAGAGCATCATGGACTCCACAGTCCTCCTCCTCTTCCTCCTCGTCCTCCACCTCCTCCTCCTCCCTTCTAGCACTGATGATGTTACCTAGTTGGCTCATGAAATGTCTACAAGAAAACCACCAAGCTCAGAGAGCACCAAGGACCCCACAGTCTTCTCCTCCTTCTCCTTCTCCTTCCCCTTCCCCTCCTCCTCCTCCTCCTCCTCCCTATACGTCTCTCCCTTCTAGCACTGATGATGTTCCCTAGATGGGTCGTGAAACGTCTGCAAGAAAACCACACAGCTCAGAGAGCACCAAGGACCCCATAGTTCAACCCTGAGACACAAATATTCTCTTCTGTTGGTACCACTTACACAATTTACCCTGTCACACTGTTCGGCTTTTTGCAGCTACTGAGAATATACCAGTTGGCTTTTATGAACTTCCAAATATTTGTTGTCTTCCTTGGACACGGTTCCAAGAATTCTGATCCCTGCTCATAGTGATAGCTGATCTTTTTCCTTCCAAGGTTTTTCAGCCTTATTTTCAGCAAATCTTTTTTTTAAAAAATATATATATATTTATTTATTTTTTTATTTGCATTTATATCCCGCCCTTCTCCGAAGACTCAGGGCGGCTTACACTATGTCAAGCAATAGTCTTCATCCTTTTGTATATTATATACAAAGTCAACTTATTGCCCCCAACAATCTGGGTCCTCATTTTACCTACCTTATAAAGGATGGAAGGCTGAGTCAACCTTGGGCCTGGTGGGACTTGAACCTGCAGTAATTGCAAGCAGCTGCTGTTAATAACAGACTGTCTTACCAGTCTGAGCCAGCAGAGGCCCTATTAAACCTTTTTTACATTAAAAACATAGAAAAAAAGAAAGAAAAGGTTATATCACTTAACAGCTATTTGTGGTGTTTTTCTTATAACAATAATCCGTGCAATGATTACAAACATTAAATTGTACATATTTGTGTTCTTGTTTTATCTATTGTTTATACTTGGTAACTAAATATCTTTGTCTATCTCCTTTCTATCCATTAATACCACAGTTCCTGCCTTCCATTGAGGACCTGTATACTGCACGAATCAAGAAGAGGGCCGTGAAAATATTTACAGACCCCTCGCATCCTGGACATAAACTGTTTCAACTACTACCCTCAAAATGACGCTATAGAGCACTGCACACCAGAACAACTAGACAAAAGAACAGTTTTTTGTATTTTATTGTATTTATTTTGTCACAACATCATACAAAAAGATTATATAGTATATATACATATAAACATATATAGGAAGAAGAAAAGAAAAACAATAGGACAGGAACGGTAGGCACGTTTGTGCGCTTATGCACGCCCCTTATGGTCCTCTTAGGAATGGGGTGAGGTCAATAGTAGAAAGTTTTTGGTTAAAGCTTTTAGGATTATGGGAAGAGACCACAGAGTCAGGTAAAGTATTCCAAGCACTGATGATTCTGTTGCAGAAGTCATATTTTCTGCAATCTAGATTAAAGCGGTTTACATTAAGTTTAAATCTATTGGTTGCCCTTGTATTATTGCAATTAAAGCTGAAGTAGTCTTTGACAGGAAGGACATTACAATAGATGATTCTGTGAGTTAAACTTAGGTCTTGTCGAAGGCGACGGAGTTCCAAGTTTTCTAAGCCTAGGATTTCAAGTCTGGTGGGATAAGGTATTTTGTTGTTTTCAGAGGAATGGAGAACTCTTCTTGTAAAATATTTCTGGACACGTTCAATTGTATTGATGTCAGAGATGTGGTGAGGGTTCCAAACAGGTGAGCTGTATTCTAGAATTGGTCTAGCAAATGTTTTATATGCTCTGGTTAGTAGTGTGGTGTTTTTGGAAAAGAAGCTACGCAAAATTAGGTTTACAACTCTTAGAGCTTTTTTTGCTATGTAGTTGCAGTGGGCTTTGGCACTTAGATCATTTGACATGAAAACTCCAAGGTCTTTAACGGGATGGGGGTCGTCTGTAAGGTAATGTCCATCTAGTATGTACTTAGTTTTAGAGTTCTTTTTTCCTATATGTAAGACTGAGCATTTGCTGGTTGAAATTTGGAGCTGCCAATTTTTAGACCAAGCGGTTAGATGGTCAAGGTCGTTTTGAATGATAGAAGTGTTGTCTGTGGTGTTAAATAGTTTGACATCGTCAGCAAAGAGAACACAATTACTTGAGATATGGTCACAAAGATCATTAATGTATAGAATAAAGAGTGTTGGTCCAAGGACGCTGCCTTGAGGAACGCCACTCTTGACAGGAACAGGATTTGATAAAGCATTGCCAATTTTGACCACTTGTTGTCTGTTAGACAGAAAAGCAGATATCCATTTGTGGAGGGGTCCTGAGATGCCATAGGATGTTAGTTTAAGGAGAAGTTTATCGTGTACTACTGAGTCAAAAGCTTTGCAGAAGTCTATGTAGATTGCATCTATTGATTTGCCTTGATCTAGATTTGAAGTCCATATGTTTTTGCAGTGGAGAAGTTGTAAGTTACATGATAACTTTTCCTGAAACCAAATTGTTTGTTGGAGAGTAGGTTGTTAGTTTCTAAGTGTGAGGTAATGGATTGATTGATGATAGATTCCATGACTTTGCAGGTGACGCAGCAAAGGGAGATCGGTCTGTAGTTTTCGACTAAGCTGGGGTCTCCTTTTTTGAAGATGGGGATGACTGTGGCTAGTGACCAAAGTTTGGGAAGAGAACTGGTAGTGAAAGCTTTATCAAAGATAATACTTAGGGGTTCAGCTATATTAATGGAAAGTTTTTTTAAGAAATATGCACATAGACCATCAGGTCCAATAGAAAGCGATGGTTTTAAGTTGTGAAGAGCTTTACCAACGTTGTCTTCTGTGAAATCTATATGAGTTAAATCATCATAGTCATTGCTGGTTCGTTTGTGGAATGTTGGATATGTGTTATCGGAGTTAACAAAAACTGAGCCAAAGAAAATGTTGAAGAGGTTTGCTTTGACTGTTTCGTCATTGCATTCTTTGTTGTTAGAATCTTTTAGTGGTGGGATGGATCTTGAATCTTTAAGTTTACTGTTGACAAAATTATAAAAGGCACGATTGGAATTTGTGCGTAGAAGGTTTTCTTCTTGCTTGGTGTGGTAATTTGTGCATTGAGTTTTATTTGGTTGCATATGTTTCTGTAACGGTTTCTGAAGTTTGTAACATAGCCTTTTTGTTTCTTTTCAGAGGATTTTTTTTGATTGAAGCTTTTTATTGATATGGGTAGTTTGTTTTCTTGGACATGGTAGTCATTCGTGGTACATATAATTTAATGACTCTATTGATTTCAAGTAGGAAGATTCTATAGAGGTCATCAGCGGTTATGCAGGTTGCAAACAGATTTTGCCAGTTCAGAAGTGAAAGATCGTTGTTTATAAGGTCGTAATTGGCTTTCTTGAAGTTGTAGTTGGGAGTTCTGGTGTTATGACGATTTAAGTATGGACGTATATTGAGACGAAAATCAATCATGCAGTGGTCACTGTTTGAAAAAGGTTCTTTAATTTGTAGTCCGTAAATTGAGTTTGGATTGTTGCAGAAGATGAGGTCAAGGCAGTTGTTGAGTCTTGTATTGTTAGTTACAAGTTGTTCAAGACCTAGGTTTGTAACAGCGTTGTATAGTGTAGTATGGATTGGGTCAGTTGAACATTCATTGGTTGTCCAGTTAATGAGAGGTAGATTTAAGTCACCCAGGAAGATAAGAGGGTATGGGCAAGAGGTAGTCCATGTTAGCATTGAGGTTAGCATATTTGCGTGGGTAATGTCATAGTCGGGGGCTCTGTAGCATAGTAAGAATCGAAGAGTAGTGTCAAGGGATAGGTCGCATACTATAGTTTCAGGAAGAGAGAGTTTATGTGCTACTTGGATATTTTTTACATTCAGTGTTTTTTTGTAAAAGATAGCCACTCCACCACCTCTTCGGTTTTCCCGATCTGATCGATAGACTTGATATTCTTTGTTTGAGATAATGGAGTCAGGAAGGGATGAATTCAGCCATGTTTCACAATGGCCTTTTCCGAAGTCCATGTTTCACTTCGGCCTTTTCCGAAGGCCATCACTCTGCTAAACAAATAATTCCATCAACACTGTCAAACTATTTACTGAATCTGCACTACTATTAATCTTCTCTTACTTCCCATCACCAATCTCTTTCCATTTATGACTGTATGACTATAACTTGTTGCTGGCAATCCTTATGATTTATATTGATCATCAATTGTGTTGTAAATGTTGTACCTTGATGAATGTATCTTTTCTTTTATGTACACTGAGAGCATATGCACCAAGACAAATTCCTTGTGTGTCCAATCACACTTGGCCAATAAAAATTCTATTCTATTCTATTCTATTCTATTCTATTCTATTCTATTCTATTCTATTCTATTCTATTCTATTCTGTTCCCATATATTATGAAATATCGATGTCTCTTTATCTTTTAAACTTAGCCTTAGTTTGTCCATTTCTGTGCAGTTCATGACCTTTTATATAACAAGTTTCTCTGTATGTGTACATGGCTGTTTCCAACATTGAGCAAAGGCCATTTTCAGCAAATCTTAATGTTGTATTAGCCCTTCCAATTGTTTTTAACAACTTCCATTGGCAATCCTTATTAGGCCCGCCATAATACTTCAAGCATTGCTTTCCTTTTTTTTCTGATGGTGACTTGACTTAGAATAATCCGCTCCCACTTTTAACTCTGGTTCTTTAATTGATTCATGCTCATTAGTTTTTCTTGTTTTCTGATCAAGTATGTATAATTCAGCTGGCGTCCAATCAATTATACCCGCAGTATGTCAAATAATTAGAACAGCCCATGTGTTTATGACTTTAATTATGTTTCTTGCATTTTGTTCTGGTTTGTTTTTTTTTTAAATCAGACTCCTGTCCCCCCTCCCCCAATCATTAGAGCTGGTATTCTTTTAAACTTGCTTTCACAAGAAGAGATTTTCAGTCCTTCTTTCGATGCCAGTTGTCTTATGATGTTTTTATTCACTCATCGTCATCTATCCAGGGGTGGGCTTCAAAAATTTTAGCAAGGGGTTCTCTGCCCTCTTGCCGGGTGGGCGTGGCCATGGTGGGTGTGGCCTAGTCAACCTCATGCACCCTAGTGGTTTTTTTTTTTTTTGGCATTTTTGTCCTCCCTGGGCTCGGGAGTCTTTTCTCAAGCCTCCAGAAGGGCAAAAATGGCCTCCCCAGGCTCTGGAGGCCCTCCCATTTTTAGCCTTCCCAAACCTCCGGTAGGCCCATTTTTCACCCTCCCCAAGCTGCCGCACGCACTCTGCATTTAAAACGGGCCATGTAGGGACTTCTGGGAGGGGTGGGATGGGGTGGGAGGGGCCAGCCAGGAGTGGGATTTGGGGGTTCTCCGAACTGCACAGAATCTTAGCTAGAGCTTCTCCCGAACCCCTGCGAACCCCCAGCAGCCCACCCCTGAATCCATCCCCTTCAACAATGCCTTGACTCCTGGGGTTGTGGGTGCTCCATCACAGGAGGTTTTCAAGAGCAGACTGGACAACCATTTGAATGGGATCGTATCAGGTTTCCTGCCTTGAGCAGGGGGTTGGACTAGAAGACCTCCGAGGTCCCTTCCAGCCCTATCGTTCTATGATTTGCGTTCTTTAGTCACCAAAGTTGCATATTTGTCTAGAGAGGGTGGTACAGGTGGTTTTTGACTTAGGAGCATAACTGAGCTCAAAATTTCTGCTGCTAAACGAGACATTTGTTAAGTGAAATTTGCTCCTTTTAACGGCCTTTCTTGCCAGAGTTGTTAAGTGAACCACTGCAGTTGTTAACTTAGTAAACAGAATTGTTAAGTGAATCTGGCTTCCCTATTGACTTTACTTTTCAGAAGGACACGAAAGGGGATGGTGAGTTCTAGTCCCTTTTTAAGATAGAAAGCCAGCTGGGTGAGTCTAGGCCAATCACCAGGTGACTGTGAGTTCTAGTCCCATTTTAGCCATGTAAGCCAGCTGGGAGACTTTGAGCCAGTCATTCCCTCTCAGCCCAACCCACCTCACAGGGTTGTTGTTGTCAGGAACATAGGAGGAAGAAAGTCTGTGGGATAGATGTGCTACCTTGTCTTATTTGTAAAAACAATAAGAGCAAGGTATAAGGTAAAGGTTCCCCTCGTCCATATGTGCTAGTCGTTCCCGACTCTAGGGGGCGATGCTCATATCCGTTTCTAAGCCGAAGAGCCAGCGCTGTCCGAAGATGTCTCCGTGGTCACGTGGCCGGCATGACTCAATGCCAAAGGCTCACGGAACGCTGTTACCTTCCCACCAAAGGTGGCCCCTATTTTTCTACTTGCATTTTTTACGTGCTTTCGAACTGCTAGGTTGGCAGAAGCTGGGAGAAGGAATGAGAGCTCACCCCATTAGGTAGCACTAGGGATTCGAACCGCTGAGCTGCCGACCTTTCGATTGACAAGCTCAGCGTCTTAGCCACTGAGCCACCCTGTCCCTTCAAGCTATCAATAAATACAAGTAAATAAAATATCGAGGCTGCACAAATCCAGACGATGACCACTAGATGGCAGCAAATGGAGAACTATCATATTTTCTTGCCATCCTTCAACACACACACACACACACACACAAACACACACACACACACACACACACACAGACCCTAAACAAGGAAAATCTAACATTGATGGCCCAGTTGGTGCTGACATTTTTTTTTTACAAGATGCACTGGTGATATTCATGCGTTGTTTTTCTGCCTGCATCCTCTCATGAAAAAAAATAGATAATAAAAATGACAGAGCACTGCCAGATAATGATCCACCCAGGGGTCTGGTTGACAGCATATATTTGTCCTATTTAGGCTCAGCAGGGGTCTGTAAGAGAACTCCGACATCCATAAATTGGACCAAGATAAAAGAACACAAAGTACCCGGAAAAGTACTTAAACTAGGAAAAGAACATAACATCCATACGAGGAATAGGGTGAGAATGCGGGAAAAGAAAATTCAAGTGAGCCACCCGATTATCATTCCTTTCACAAATGCTGCCTAACAGGTTTTCTCCATTTTTCGCAATTGTCACATGTTACTTGTGTAATGTTTTTTTTTTCCTTTTCTTTTGACCTATGTCATATTTCAGCTCATCCTTTGGAATGCAGCTATTCCAAAATGCAGTGTTTCAAAGAGCGAAAAAAAGAAGTATTTGCTTGGTTACACCCTTGTTAACGAATAGAATAGAACAGAACAGAACAGAACAGAACAGAATAGCAGAGCAGAGCAAAGCAGAACAGAACAGAACAGAAGAGTAGAATAGAATAGAATAGAATAGAATAGAATAGAATAGAATAGAATAGAATAGAATAGAATAGAATAGAATAGAAGAGCAGAGCAGAGCAGAGCAGAGCAGAGCAGAAGAGTGGAGTGGAGTGGAGTGGAGTGGAATGGAATGGAATGGAATGGAATGGAATGGAATGGAATGGAATGGAATGGAATGGAATGGAATGGAAGGGTAGGATAGAGTAGAGTAGAGTAGAACAGAACAGAACAGAACAGAACAAGAGAAGAGAAGAGAAGAGAAGAGAAGAGAAGAGAAGAGAAGAGAAGAGAAGAGAAGAGAAGAGAAGAGTAGAACGGAATGGAATGGAACGGGACAGGACAGGACAGAACGGAACGGAACGGAACGGAACGGAACGGAACAGAACAGAACAGAACAGAACAGAACAGAACAGAACAGAACAGAACAGAACAGAACAACAGAGTTGGAAGGGACCTTGGAGGTCTTCTAGTCCAACCTCCTGCTTAGGCAGGAAACCCTATACCATTTCAGGCAAATGGTTGTCCAATCTTTTCTTAAAAGCTTCCAGGGTGGGAGTATTCCTGCCAGCTTGAAAATTTGATGAGTTCCCCATCTATCCCCTCATCCAAGTCATTGATGAAGATGTTTAAGAGAACTGGACCTAAAACAGACCCTTGGGGTACTCTACTGCATACTTCCTGCCATGTAGATGCAGTTCTACTGAGGACTACACGTTGAGTGTGGTTGGTCAGCCAGTTACGAATCCATCTGGTGGTGATGCTGTCTAACCCACCTTTTTTCTATCTTACCAAATAGTAGGTCTACTTTATCAAGTGCCTTAAGAAAGCATCATTAGAAAGCATCATTGAAAGCAGCAATTACCATAATTATTTATTCTATTCTATTCTATTCTACTCTACTCTACTCTACTCTACTCTACTATTACCACACCAAACAAGAAGAGAACTGCACATGAAATCCAACCGCGCCTTCTATAATTTTGTAAACAACAAACTTACAGACTCAAGAACCATCCCACCCCTAAAAGGACCTAACGGTAAAGAATGCAATGATGAAGCAGTTAAAGCAAACCTCTTTAACACATTCTTCAGCTCAGTCTTTGTAAACAGCAATGGCTCATGCCCAACATTGTCCCCAGGGACAACATTCCTCCAGGCCTTCCTGTCCTCTACCATCCTTTGGAGTCCATTTAAGCTCATGCCTACTGCTTCAGTGACTCCATCCAGCCACCTCATTCTCTGTCGTCCCTTTCTTCTTTTGCCCTTAATCTTTCCCAGCATTAGGCTCTTCTTCAGTGAGTTCTTCGTTCTCATTAGGTGGCCAAAGTATTTGAGTTTCATCTTCAGGATCTGGCCTTCTAAAGAGCAGTCAGGGTTCATCTCCTCTAGGACTAACCAGATTGATCACCTTGCAGCCCAAGGGACTTGCAGAAGTCTTCTCCAGCACCAGAGTTCAAAGGCCTCAATTCTTTGGGGTTCGGCCTTCTTTATGGTCCAACTTTCACAGCCATACATTGCAACTGGGAAAACCATCGCCTTGACTATACGCACTTTTGTTGGTGTGCTCTGTCTTACACATTGGCAAAAAGAACCAGAACACAAAATATAAACTGAGTGGACACAACCTTGTAAATGACCCTCACTCTGTCAAGGACCTTGGAGTACTCATATCTAATGATCTAAGTGCCAAAGCCCACTGTAGCAACATTGCCAAAAAGGCATTAAGAGTTGTAAACCTAATCTTGCATAGCTTCTTCTCCGGTAATATCACACTACTAACCAGAGCATACAAAACATTTGCTAGACCAATTCCCGAATACAGCTCATCTGTCTGGAACCCGCACTGCATATCGGACATTAGTACAATTAAGTGCGTCCAGAAATATTTCACAAGAAGAGTCCTCCACTCCTCTGCTCGCAAGAAAATACCTTATGCCACCAGACTTGAAATTCTGGGTTTAGAAAATTTACAACTACGCTGCCTTTGGTATGACCTGAGCATAGCTCATAAAATCATCTGCTACAATGTCCTTCCTGTCAATGACTACTTCAGCTTCAACCACAACAATACATGAGCACACAATAGATTCATACTTAAAGTGAACAGCTCCAATCTCGATTGCAGAAAATATGACTTCAGTAACAGAGTTGTTAATGCCCGGAATGCGCTACCAGATTCCATGGTCTCATCCTAAAACCCCCAAAATTTTAACCTTAGACTGGCTACTGTTGACCTCACCCCATCCTAAGAGGTCTGCAAGGGGCGTGCATAAGAGCACCAGCGTGCCTACTGTCCCGGTCCTAATGTTCCCTTTTATTCGTATCTATTTTATGTATCCAATCCATGTTTATACTTATTACCTAATACGTTCTTGACTAATAAATAAATAAATAAATAAAAATAAGATGGAAGGCTGGCTGAGGAATTCTGGAAGTTGAAGTCCACGTGCCTTAAAGTTCTCAAGGTTGTGAAAATCTAATGTAGTATAGTTGAACAATTCCTCAAATGACAACGAATAAATGACTATGCTTTCATCAAAATATGTCTCAGCTCAAACATAAGTTTATATAATAAAGTTTATGAATCTATAGCAGAGGTGGGTTTCAGCAGATTCTGACCAGTTCTGGAGAACCAGTAGCAGAAATTTTGAGTAGTTCGGAGAACCGGTAGTAAAAATTCTGACTGGCCCCGCCCCCATCTATTCTCTGCCTCCTGAGTTCCAGCTGATCCGGAGGAAATGGGGATTTTGCAGTAACCTTCCTCTGGAGTGGGGAGGGAATGAAGATTTTACAATATCCTTCCCCTGCAGTGGGGAGGGAATGGAGATTTTAGTATCCTTCTCCTGGAGTGGGGTGGGAATGGGGATTTTGCAGTAACCTTCCCCTGCCATGCCCACCAAGCCCCGCCCACCAAGCAACACCCACAGAACCAGTAGTAAAAAAATTTGAAACCCACCACTGATCTATAGGTAACTTTTATAAATGTAAATGTTCTTCTTCTTTTTTATTAAAAAGTTTTACAGAAAATTTCCACAAATGCCTCCCTCCCCTCCCCTCCCCTCCCCTCCCCTCCCCTCCCCCAATCCCTCCCCGGACTTCCCAGAGCAAAATACAGGGTATAACATCTAACAATCATAACAATCATAGAATACGCTAACTATCCATAAACTCCCATCCCTCCCCTAGAGCCTTAACTCCCCTTTTACATAAAGAAAAATATACAAATACCATTTTTACTTTCTATTCATTCATAAGCTATTTGGTACTTCTTGGTCTGATATTTGTTTTGAATATAATCAATCCATCTTCTTCATTCCAGTATATATCTTTCTTGTGAATTTATATTTATAAAATCATATTTCTTATGATTTATATTGATATATTGACCATCAATTGTGTTGTAAATGTTGTACCTTGATGAACGTATCTTTTCTTTTATGTACACTGAGAGCATATGCACCAAGACAAATTCCTTGTGTGTCCAATCACACTTGGCCAATAAAATTCTATTCTATTCTATTCTGAATAGTCTTTCAGATATGCTGAGATTTTTGCCATCTCTGCTAAATTCGCTATTTTTAATATCCACTCTTCAATGGTAGGCAGATATTCCTTCTTCCAATATTGCGCTATCAATAGTCTAGCTGCTGATATTAAATTTAAGATCAATTTAGTCTCTATTGCCGTACAGTCCGTAATTATACCCAATAAAAACAACTGCGGAGTGAACTTTATCTTCTTTTTATTTTGCATAACCCACCAAATTTTTATCCAATGTCCATCTGGGTTCAGTTCCAAGTGGGGAAAAAGACACTGGATTCATGGAAGTTGCTTGGAAAGAAGGTTTATTGATGAAGAGGGTCACATGGCTTGAGATCCTGGGCCAAAAAAGGGCAGAGATTCTGAGAGTGCCTGGGTTTTATGCCTTCTGTTGGGCTTTGAATTTGAGCTTGCATTCCACAGGTGGGTTTCAGCAGGTTCTGAGCAGTTCTGGAGAACTGGTAGCGGAAATTCAGAGTAGTTTGGAGAACCGGTAAATACCGCCTCTGACTGGCCCTGCCCCCATCTATTCTCTGCCTCCTGAGTTCCAGCTGATCCGGAGGAAATGGGGATTTTGCAGTAACCTTCCTCTGGAGTGGGGAGGGAATGA
Organism: Ahaetulla prasina; assembly: GCF_028640845.1. Lineage (NCBI taxonomy): Eukaryota > Metazoa > Chordata > Lepidosauria > Squamata > Colubridae > Ahaetulla > Ahaetulla prasina. The sequence continues at coordinate 8,008,053 of NC_080546.1, read as the reverse complement.
AGATTTTACAATATCCTTCCCCTGCAGTGGGGAGGGAATGGAGATTTTAGTATCCTTCTCCTGGAGTGGGGTGGGAATGGGTATTTTGTAGTAACCTTCCCCTGCCATGCCCACCAAGCCCCGCCCACCAAGCCACACCCACAGAACCAGTAGTAAAAAAATTTGAAACCCACCACTGATCTATAGGTAACTTTTATAAATGTAAATGTTCTTCTTCTTTTTTATTAAAAAGTTTTACAGAAAATTTCCACAAATGCCTCCCCTCCCCCTCCCTCCCCTCCCCTCCCCTCCCCCAATCCCTCCCCGGACTTCCCAGAGCAAAATACAGGGTATAACATCTAACAATCATAACAATCATAGAATACGCTAACTATCCATAAACTCCCATCCCTCCCTAGAGCCTTAACTCCCTTTTACATAAAGAAAATATACAAATACCATTTTACTTTTTATTCATTCATAAGCTATTTGGTACTTCTTGGTCTGATATTTGTTTTGAATATAATCAATCCATCTTCTTCATTCCAGTATATATCTTTCTTGTGAATTTATATTTATAAAATCATATTTCTTATGATTTATATTGATATATTGACCATCAATTGTGTTGTAAATGTTGTACCTTGATGAACGTATCTTTTCTTTTATGTACACTGAGAGCATATGCACCAAGACAAATTCCTTGTGTGTCCAATCACACTTGGCCAATAAAATTCTATTCTATTCTATTCTGAATAGTCTTTCAGATATGCTGAGATTTTTGCCATCTCTGCTAAATTCGCTATTTTTAATATCCACTCTTCAATGGTAGGCAGATATTCCTTCTTCCAATATTGCGCTATCAATAGTCTAGCTGCTGATATTAAATTTAAGATCAATTTAGTCTCTATTGCCGTACAGTCCGTAATTATACCCAATAAAAACAACTGCGGAGTGAACTTTATCTTCTTTTTATTTTGCATAACCCACCAAATTTTTATCCAATGTCCATCTGGGTTCAGTTCCAAGTGGGGAAAAAGACACTGGATTCATGGAAGTTGCTTGGAAAGAAAGTTTATTGATGAAGAGGGTCACATGGCTTGAGATCCTGGGCAAAAAATGGGCAGAGATTCTGAGAATGCCTGGATTTTATGCCTTCTGTTGGGCTTTGAATTTGAGCTTGCATTCCACAGGTGGGTTTCAGCGGGTTCTGAGCAGTTCTGGAGAACTGGTAGCGGAAATTCAGAGTAGTTTGGAGAACCGGTAAATACCGCCTCTGACTGGCCCTGCCCCCATCTATTCTCTGCCTCCTGAGTCCCAGCTGATTGGGAGGAAATGGGGATTTTGCAGTATTCTTCCCCTGGAGTGGGGTAGGAATGGAGATTTTGCAGTAACCTTCTCCTGGAGTGGGATGGGAAGGGACATTTTGCAGTATCCTTCCCCTGGAGTGGGGTGGGAATGGGGATTTTGCAGTAACCTTCCCCTGCCCCGCCCACCAAGCCCCGCCCACCAAGCCATGCCATGCCCACCAAGCCACACCCACAGAACCGGTAGTAAAAAAATTTGAAATCCACCTCTGATCTATAGGTAACTTTTATAAATGTAAATGTTCTTCTGTGATACATACATGGTTTATGCTGGGGAAAAAAATGGTTTTTGTCTTCATGAAAGTCATTTTACCCCAATCTGGCAAATCCCGTATTTCTATCCCAGCCCCTGGCAACTAAAATTTTAAGAGTTGCAGCTGCAATTTATCTAATCTAAGCCAATTCTCATATCTGAAAAACAAGAGAGGATCCAGACAGTTTCATTCCAGTTTTGTCAAATTGTGGGCTTTCCACTCTATGGAAAACATGCCGTTTCATTTTTCTTTTCCTTTTGAATAGCCAAAGAAGGATGAGAGAAAATAACAATTTGTCGAGGTTGATGAATAGAATACAGGTTGTAATTGTGCATTTTCATCATGCTAAGATAAATTTCCATTTCTTCATTTCAGTTATGGGTTGTCAGGTAAGTGTATCTTGAAAAGTTATTTCTCAAGATCTGCAAAGTTGCTAGTCATAGCTGTGGCAAAATTTGGGATATTTGAGATATTTGGAATTGGAATAGGAATTGGAATAGGAATAGGAATTGGAATAGGAATTGGAATAGGAATTGGAATTAGAATTGAAATAGGAATTGGAATTGGAATTGGAATAGGAATTGGAATTAGAATTGAAATAGGAATAGGAATTGGAAAAGGAATAGGAATAGGAATAGGAATAGAAATTGGAATTAGAATTGAAATAGGAATTGGAATAGGAATAGGAATAGAAATAGAAATTAGAATTGGAAAAGGAATTGGAAAAGGAATAGGAATAGAAATTGGAATTGGAATTGGAATAGGAATAGGAATAGGAATTAGAATTAGAATTGGAATTGGAATTGGAATTGGAATAGGAATAGGAATAGGAATTAGAATTAGAATTGGAATTGGAATTGGAATTGGAATAGGAATAGGAATAGGAATTAGAATTAGAATTAGAATTAGAATTAGAATTAGAATTGGAATTGGAAAAGGAATAGGAATTGGAATTGGAATTGGAATAGGAATAGGAATTGGAATTGGAATTGGAATTAGAATTAGAATTAGAATTGGAATTGGAATTGGAATTGGAATTGGAATTGGAATAGGAATTGGAATTGGAATTGAAATAGGAATTAGAATTGGAATAGCAATAGGAATTGGAATTGGAATAGGAATAGGAATTAGAATTGGAATTGGAATTGGAATAGGAATAGGAATTGGAATTGGAATTGGAATAGGAATTGGAAAGGAATAGGAATAGGAATTGGAATTGGAATTGGAATTGGAATAGGAATTGGAATAAAATGTTGCAGGGAGGCCTACTAGGCCCAAAACGGGGCACAGGGGGTGGGGTACGGTGCATCCCCCCCCCGTGGCCCGATTTTGCTCCCAGGGGGATTCAGGAGGTCGAGTGCTGCCTGTCACACACCCTTGGCCACGCCCATCATGGCCACGCCCACCCAGCCAGTCATTAGGGCAGGGATCCGGTTGTTAAATTCTTTGAATCCCACCCCTGGTTCTAACCCAGCACCTTCACCATCACACCAAACTGACTCTTAACGTCAAGCTGTGTGAAACTTTTTTTTTAAAAAAAAAAGAGGCTTAATTTTACTTTTAAAGTTTGGAGAGATCTGTATCCCGCTTCGACTTTTATCTTTTTTCCTTTATAATTTTTTTTTTTCAGCCTGGTAATTTTACTTGTAATCTGTCCGAGGGCACTTTTGCTCAGCAGTCGGATCTTTGCCCTAAAAGCATATTTGCACTATTGGAACGACTGAAAATTGCCTTCTTTTATGTTTTGTCTTCTTCGTCTCTTCTGTCCTTTTTTCTAGAGCAAGGGTCTCCAACCTTGGCAACTTTAAGCCTGGCGGACTTCAACTCCCAGAATCCCCCAGCCGGCAAAGCTGGGAGTTGAAGTCCAACAGGCTTAAAGTTGCCAAGGTTGGAGTCCCCTTTTCTAGAAAGCAACCTAAAACAAAAACAAAATTCCTCACAATAATGCTCAACATTATTGTCCCTACATCCAAGGAGGTTGCCAGAGCGGGTAAGATGCAGGATAACGTTAATTAATGTTATGAAATGTGCAAAGATCCACGGTTTTCAATTTCCTTATCAAAATTGCATTCCTGGTGGAGCAGAAACCTTTCCTGAACCAATTACCAATTTCTCTCCTAAATAGAGTTTTCTTCAAAAGTGCCATGCCATAGCCATTTTTTTACCCTTTATTTACACTAAATAAGAGCTGGACTAGGCTATAGGGCCATGATGGCGAACCTTTGATGTGCCCGCATGCCGGAAGTGGTCCGCGAAACCATCCCGCGAAGTATGTGCGGCCCTGCTGGCCTTCGCGTGCGCGGGAGCGCCGATACCCGGAAGAGCGGCGGTCCATCGCACATGCGCGAACTGGCACCTGAACACCCAGATACCAGCATGGAAGCGCGTCCGATGAAACAGCTGGCCATTGCGCATGCGCGCAACTTCAACCCAGAAGGCCGGGTGCCGTCTTGTGCATGTTTGATGGAACGCCACTCTTCCTGTGCATGCAACGACCTGCTGACGGGCGTGCATGTGATCACAGGAACGCGGAACAGGATACAGAGAGGCTGCGCATTCTTCGCGGGATGGTTTCGTGTGCCGCTTCCGGCACGCACGCCATAGTTTCGCCGACACTGCTATAGGGCCTCCAGTAATGATTTAGGTCCCAAAAGATGGGTAAGAATATACAGGAGATCCTCGACTAATGACTATCATGGAGCCTGCCCATTAGCGTTGCAAGTTGTGACGGTCATAAAGTGGATCATCACGGGACCAACCCAATCTTACAACATTTTTTTGTGTGTGTGTGTTGTGGTCATTAAATGAATTATCACAGTTGTTTGCGATAGTGCTTTTGGTCCAAAACTGGAAGTAAATGCTGGTTTACAATTGCTACCAACCTGCCTTCCATTGAGGACCTATATACTGCACGAGTTAAAAAGAGGGCTGTGAAAATATTTACAGACCCCTCACATCCAGGACATAAACTGTTTCAACTCCTACCCTCAAAACGATGCTACAGAGCACTGCACAGCAGAACAACTAGACACAAGAACAGGTTTTTCCCAAACGCCATCCCTCTGCTAAACAAATAATTCCCTCTACACTGTCAAACTATTAATTAAATCTGCACTACTATTAATCTTCTTATTATTCCCATCACCCATCTCCTTCCATTTATGACTGTATGACTGTAACCTTGTTGCTAGAATCCTTACAATTTATATTGATATTGTTTCCTGGTTGCTTATTTGTACCCTATGCCTATCATTAAATATTGTACCTTATGATTCTTGATGAAGGTATCTTTTCTTTTATTTACACTGAGAGCGTATGCACCAAAGACAAATTCCTTGTGTGTTCAATCACACTTGGCCAATAAAAAAATTCTATTCTATTCTATTCTATTCTATTCTATTCTATTCTATTCTATTCTATTCTATTCTATTCTATTCTATTCTATTCTATTCCAGTCCAGTCCAGTCCAGTCCAGTCCAGTCCATATATTCTATTCTATTCTATTCTATTCTATTCTATTCTATTCTAGTCCAGTCCATATTTTCTATTCTATTCTATTCTATTCTATTCTATTCTATTCTATTCTATTCTATTCTATTCTATCCTAGTCCAGTCCATATTTTCTATTCTATTCTATTCTATTCTATTCTATTCTATTCTATTCTATTCTATTCTATTCTATTCTATTCTATTCTATTCTATTCTATTCTATTCTAGATCCACCAGGCAATTCAGGTGGAGATCACAGCAAAAAACCACTCTACTCAAACTCGTTTCCTTGAAAACTGGCCAAAGGACATAAATTAATATTTTATGAAAGCTCTGCCTTCACGGACTCTTTCAGCCACTTTAGAGATCATATGCTTTGAAAACGATGAGGTGGAGGGAACTACCCAAAAACTTCGCTTGGCTATTGTTCTTCCTGCCTGAAAAGGTTGGTGCGAGAGTGAAGGGGTCTCAGAGCATACATTTTTGATATAGGTTTTTGCACTGATACCTTCCAGTCTTGTTTCCGTCCTTGTTTAAACTTTAAAATCTTGTGCATTGGTCAAGAAAAGGCCTTCCTTTTTAGTTTAAAGATTAACCTGAACAACTGGATTCCCCTCGCGGGGATACTAGGAGGCAAGAAACCCAGCAATAAATACCAGATATTATTAACGCTGGTAGGGTTTGAGAAATAATTCCACGAATGTAGAGAGCCTAACTGGTACGATGCCTGCTCAACTTCTTCTTCTCTGCAGTACATAGAAAATTGTAGCCTAGTAGCTCTAACTGGAAAGGATGAGACACCTGATGATATTTAGGTAACCCTCAACTTTAACAGATTAACAGAGTTGGAAGGGACCTTATAGGTCATGTAGTCCAAACCCCCCCCACCCAAACAGGAGATCCTACACCATTTCTGACAAATGTTAGTCCAGTCTCTTCTTGAAAGCTTCCAGGGATCAAGTTCTCACAACTTCCAAAGGCAACTTCTGTTCCATTGGTTGATTGTTTGTTTGTTTGTTTGTTTATTTATTTATTTATTTATTTATTTATTTATTTATTTATTTATTTATTTATTTATTTATTTAGTCACAACATCATATAAAAAGATTATATAGTATATAAACATATATATGAGTAAATATTAGGAGGTATAAGTATATATATATATATATATTTGTTTTCTGAGGTTTTCACGGGTGTTTGTATGTAGGTCTTTGGTTGTTCGGGTTTTCTCCCGTGTAAAATTGGAAATGTCTTGGTAACGTTTCGACGAAGTCTCATTCGTCATCTTCAGGCTTCAGCTTTGTGCTTCTGGGAGCAATGTGTGATCGCAGCTGTTTCTTCCTTTTAACTGCTAGTGGGGGTTTGAACTGATTGGGTGGGAGCTTGGCTGTGCTCTGATTGGATGGAGGTGTTTTTTTTTTCATTTTTTTTCTTTTCTTCTTCTAATATATAATTCTAATATATAATTCTTCTTCTTTTCTTCTTCTAATATATATATATATTAGAAGAAGAAAAGAAAAACAATAGGACAGGAACGGTAGGCACGTTTGTGCGCTTATGCACGCCCCTTATGGTCCTCTTAGGAATGGGGTGAGGTCAATAGTAGAAAGTTTTTGGTTAAAGCTTTTAGGATTATGAGAAGAGACCACAGAGTCAGGTAAAGTATTCCAAGCACTGATGATTCTGTTACAGAAGTCGTATTTTCTGCAATCTAGATTAAAGCGGTTGACATTAAGTTTAAATCTATTGGTTGCTCTTGTATTATTGCAATTAAAGCTGAAGTAGTCTTTAACAGGAAGGACATTACAATAGATGATTCTGTGAGTTAAACTTAGGTCTTGTCGAAGGCGACGGAGTTCCAAGTTTTCTAAACCCAGGATTTCAAGTCTGGTGGGATAAGGTATTTTGTTGTTTTCAGAGGAATGAAGAACTCTTCTTGTGAAATATTTCTGGACTCGCTCAATTGTATTGATGTCAAAAAGGTCGGCCCTCACTGCTCTATCCTATCACTCTCTTATTAAAATAAGTGATATCTTTATATCAGTGTCCTGTGCATGGAATCTACGGGCAAAAATCCTCCCCCCGCGTTTCTAAATTGTTACATAATTTTATTATAAGGAGCATTGCCCATTGGTTTCTCTGGAGAGAGGCAAGTTACTGTCTGAATCTGGAGAACGATTATAGCGCCTGGAAAAGAGATGATTACAGGACAAAGAAAGTGGAGAGGAATTTTTTTTTTTAATTTATTATGGCAAAACCCAAAAGTGTGAAAATAAACAAAATGGTTATTCGTGCACTCCGTTCGTTCCTATATAAAGAGTGCCGCTGGAAACCCTGAAAAATTCTGCAATATCTCCCTGTCTCACATCTTCCGTAAATTTATCTCAGGAGAGATCCTGCCGTTCTTTTTGCTTCCCATCACCGAGGGAAATGTTTCCTCTGCCAGGAAGGTCAGAAGAAAACGTGTGACTGTCAACATCCTGTTGAACACGAGGAATGTGAACTAAGTGGCATAAAGCAGTGCTTGGCTTTGCTTTGCTTTGCTTTTTGCTTTGCTTTGCTTTTGTCGTGTCCCACTCCTCCTCTGACGGCCGGGTCGGGGAAGTCCGTATCAAGCGTGCCTCTGCAGCTCTGCCAAAGTCCTATCAGAGTCCTCAGGGCAGGCAGGAATCCAAGATGTGACTTCAGCAATCCAGATTAGACTTTGCCTGACTCAGAGAATGCCAGAAAGCAGATCCCTTATATAGGCCATGGGGTGTGGCTCCATAACTCAGCACTTATCCAGGCCTGCCCCTCCTTTCCTTTTGCTGACGTCGCCTCTCCATTCTCCGGAAGCGTGGATCTATCCATTGCATTGTTTCATCTCCAGCTGTTGGTAATCCCAGCTCATGGCTGGCTTCAGGAGCACATGCTATCGGAGGGGAGTTTGTTTGTTCGGTTTGTCCGGGCATGGTGCCGGGGCTGGGGGCTGGAGGCATGCCAGGACATTCTTCTGTACTATCAATGTCTGGCAGGAGATAAGAGGGGCCCAGCTGCGGCGGGGGGAGCGAGCGAGGCACAACAGCTTTGCTTTGCTTTGCTTTGCTTTGCTTTGCTTTGCTTTGCTTTGCTTTGCTTTGCTTTGCTTTGCTTTGCTTTGCTTTGCTTTGCTTTGCTTTGCTTTGCTTTGCTTTGCTTTGCTTTGCTTTGCTTTGCTTTGCTTTGCTTTGCTTTGCTTTGCTTTGCTTTGCTTTGCTTTGCTTTGCTTTGCTTTGCTTTGCTTTGCTTTGCTTTGCTTTGCTTTGCTTTGCTTTGCTTTGCTTTGCTGTTGTGTCTTCGGCTCCTGAGCCTGGCCCCTTGGCAGAGAGTGACTCAGAGAGTGAGGGGGAAGAGCCGACAGGGCTTCCCTCTGCAGGACCTTCCTCTCTGGCTCCGCTTCAGATTCCAGAGGCAGGCCAGGTGGAGGAGATAACGAGGCCTCCGTCCCCTGACTCTTCCCCCTCCCAGACAATGCCTCAAGACCCAGCTGCTGACAATCAGTCCTGGTTAAATCCCAGGCATCGCAGAAAGGAGAGACGGGAACAACAAAAGGGGCCTCTGGTGGCTCAGCAGACTAAGTCTGTCTGTTATTAACACAGCTGCTTGCAATTACTGCAGGTTCAAGTCCCACCAGGCCCAAGGTTGACTCAGCCTTCCATCCTTTATAAGGTAGGTAAAATGAGGACCCAGATTGTTGGGGGCAATAAGTTGACTTTGTATATAATATACAAATGGATGAAGACTATTGCTTAACACATTGTAAGCCACCCTGAGTCTTTGGAGAAGGACGGGATATAAATTCAAATAAAAAAATAAAAAAAGAAGGAGTGGGGCAGGCCTAGAGAGTGCTGAGTCACTGAGCTGCACCCCACAGGGTATAAAAGCAGGAGGAGCTGCTCTATAGCTTCTTGTGATGGACAAAAACTGACTCTTGGAAACTTTGGCTGCAATATTTCGAGACTAAGAATTTGGCTTCTGGATTTCTGTTTATTTCTGAACTCTTGGTTGCTCCAGCAACGAACTGCAGTTACGCTGGCTTCCAAGGAGATAAGAGAACTTGGCAGGCAATCGCAGGTTCATTGCCAGAACTGATATCTGTCGAAGGAATAAATTGCTGGCAGATATAGTCAGCTCGCATGTCTTCTTGGTTGTGGTTGGGGGGGGGAACAGAACATTTGCTTTGCTTTGTTTCATAATGGTGGGGTGGACTTTCTTCTTCCTGGCATATATTCTGTTCATCTCTCAACCTAATGGGAGTGATAAACAAAGCACCAATATTATTGAGGGTGGAGGAAGAGAAGGAGGAGGAGGAGGAGGAGGGGGAGAACTCTGTGGTCCTTGGTGCTCTCTGAACTTGGTAATTTCCTTGAAGACATTTCATTACCAAACCAGGTAATTTCATCAGTGATAGAAGGAGAGGAGGTTAGGAGGAGGAGGAGGAAGAGGAGGAGGAGGAGGAGGAGGAAAAGGAGGAGGCAGACTATTGGGTCCTTGGTTTTCTCTGACCCTGGTTATTTTTTCACAGATGTTTCATTACCCAACTACAGTAGTAGCCAAAATTGTGGAAATCTTTTGGGAAAAGTTTATTTTTGAGGTTTGATGGCTAATAACACCACTTTTTTGGGGGGGAGTTTCAAGATAATCCTATTCCAGTGCTGGAATGGCCTGGGAATAGCCCAGACCTTCACCCAATTGAAAATCCAAGGAGCCGACTAAAGAAACTGGTTAGTCAGAAGCGACCCAGCAATCAAACCCAGTTAATAGAAGCCATCCTTCAATCTTGGTTTCACATTAGAACAGTCGCAGAACTAAAAGACTTGATTCACTCCATGAAAAGACATTGTAAGGCCATAATTCATGCTAAAGGTTACTCAGCTAAGTATTCACTAACATGGTGATAATTTTTGGATGTCTCATTTTTTCTATGGTGATTATTTTTGTATATCTCATTTCACTTTTCTTCTTTATAACTGCTATTCTAATAGCAAATCCTTCCTCAATGAGTCTGTCATTTGCACCTCTATAACTGTCTGGTTCGGTTCTGCAACCCAACAAGAAAAACACAGACTTCAGAGGATAATTAGAACTGCAGAAAAAATAATTGCTACCAACCTGCCTTCCATTGAGGACCTGTATACTGCACGAATCAAGAAGAGGGCCGTGAAAATATTTACAGACCCCTCGCATCCTGGACATAAACTGTTTCAACTCCTACCCTCAAAATGACGCTATAGAGCACTGCACACCAGAACAACTAGACACAAGAACAGTTTTTTCCCGAAGGCCATCACTCTGCTAAACAAATAATTCCCTCAACACTGTCAAACTATTTACTAAATCTGCACTACTATTAATCTTCTCATCGTTCCCATCACCAATCTCTTTCCACTTATGACTGTATGACTGTAACTTTGTTGCTGGTAATCCTTATGATTTATATTGATATATTGACCATCATTTGTGTTGTAAATGTTGTACCTTGATGAAGGTATCTTTTCTTTTATGTACACTGAGAGCATATGCACCAAGACAAATTCCTTGTGTGTCCAATCACACTTGGCCAATAAAAAATTCTATTCTATTCTATTCTCAAAGTTATTGCGTTACATTCTTGATTAAATTATCTTACCATTGATATCTAATTTTATGGTACTACTCCAAAAAAAAAAGGGAGTGTTATCAGCTAGTTTTAGAAAATGCACTTTTCCCAAAAGCTTTCCACAATTTTGGCCACTACTGTAGGTAACATCATCAGTGCTGGACTGATTAGAAACACAAACTTACTACAGGTAGTCCTTGACGTACGACCACATTCACGTCTTGTGGATGCGACACCGTTTCAAAGCGTAACGTTCTTCCTTAATTGGACACGTCGTGTTTCTTGAATCCCATCAATTGAGTCTGGTTCCTCAGGGCTTAGGATTTAGTAGATTTAGTGTGGATTTATCAGGGTTTAAGAGTTTGAGGAAGCCCTGTAGATTTGCTGAAGTTCTAAATAGTTCACACAATTAGCTACGGATATAAATGGATCAGCTTCAAATGCAGACAGCAGCCAGAGTTAAACAAATGGATTATCCGGGATACAGGACTTATTTTTCAGCACAAGGATGGAAATGACCTTTTTCCAGAGATCCATTTTGTTTAATGTGTTTTCAATGTTCACGGGTGGAATCCATGATTAATGGTGCAGTTTTCATTTTCACAGCTTTTCTTGAAGAACAGTTGTGTATGTATTATTTTGTACGTCTGACAAGCTGAGTGTAAGAGGAAGCGTTAGCGTCGCAGCCTTCGCCTCCCCCGAATATTCCCGCCGGAGTTGGGTAAGGATTAGGAACTAATCCAACCACACACAAAACCGGAAGATTAATCGAAATGAATTTCGTTATGGTTACTAAGGATTATAATAAAGAGCAGATGTAGTTTGTGTGTGCGGACAATCTCCTATTCTTAATTTAAATGAATACAAATGTGAATATCTCGTTACGAGCTTAAAATATCATGCATATCAAGCCATTGTTGAAAAGTTGCCTAAACTTTCTTAACTTTTCAAAGCAGACAAGCTTTTCTTTTCTTTTCTTTTCCCCCTTCTCACCTGATTGGTGATCTAACTCCAGGCTCTGAATGTTGATTTGTTCCTTATTTAATCTAGTCTCATCAAGGAAAGAACCAATCTAGAACTAAGGACAAATTTCTTGACAGTTAGAACAATTAATCAGTGGAACGACTTGCCTCCAGAAATTGTGGGTGCTCCAATACTGGAGGTTTTTAAGAAAGAGATTGAACAAACATTACCGTGTTTCCCCGAAAATAAGACCCTGTCTTATATTTTTTTGAACCCTGAAATAAGCGCTTGGCCTTATTGCCAAGTGCTTAAAAGCCCGATTGGGCTTATTATCAGGGGATATCTTATTTTGGGGGAAACAGGATAGTCTGAAAGGTATAGAGTTTCCTGCTGGAGCAAGGGGTTGGACTAGAAGTCCTCCAAGGTTCCTTCCATCCCTGTTATTCTGTTATTAGTCCTGGTTTAACTTCCAAAGGAGAAACACTTTGTGATACCCAAAAAGATAGCAAAAACCAGGAGTCTGGTAGCATCTAATAACAATTTTTTAAAAAATGTTTGTCTGCCAATCTCCTTCCAGGTACAATCCAAGGTGCCGATTATCACATCATAACCCCACATGGTTTGAAACCAGGTTATTTGAAGGACTGTCTCTCCCCTATTATAGCCTTCTGGTACACTAGGGCAGAAAGAATAGAATAGAATAGAATAGAATAGAATAGAATAGAATAGAATAGAATAGAATAGAATAGAATAGAATAGAATAGAATAGAATTTTTTATTGGCCAAGTGTGATTGGACACACAAGGAATTTGTTTTGGTGCAGATGCTCTCAGGGTAGGTATAGTACAAGTCCCATCAATTAGGGCTGGTCATCTGATGGGATAATGAAAAAGGACCTTCTCGACGGTGGCCCCTTCTTTATAGAACTTCATTTCCTCCAAGGTATGGCAACTCCAAATCTCAACCAACAAATGCTCTGTCTTACACACTGGCAAAGAAAATCAGAACACCAAATGCAAGTTGGGCAGAAACAATCTCATAGATGACCCTTACTCTGTCAAGGACCTAGGAGTACTCATCTCAAATGATCTAAGCCCCAGAGCTCACGGTAACAGCATTGTCAAAAAGGCATTAAGAATTGTTAACCTAATCTTGCGAAGCTTCTTCTCTGGTAACATTGTACTGCTAACTAGAGCATACAAAACCTTTGCCAGACCAATTCTTGAATACAGCTCATCTGCCTGGAATCCACACTGTATATTGGACATTAACACGATTGACCCGGTCCAGAGGTATTTCACGAGAAGAGTCCTCCCCTCCTCTAGTCACAATAGAATCCCTTATGCCACCAGACTTCAAATTCTGGGCTTGGACAATCTGGAACAGTGCCGCCTTCGGTCCGATCTAAGCATAGTACACAAAATTATCTGCTACATCTTACCTGTCAATGACTTCCTCAGCTTCAACCACAATAATACACTGGCAAACAATTGATACAAACTCAAGGTAAACCACTCCAAACTCGATTGCAGAAAATACGTCTTCAGCAACAGAGTGGTCAATGCCTGGAATGCTCTACCTGACTCCATTGTTACAGCCTCAAACCCCCAGAGCTTCAACCTCAAACTGTCTCCTGTGGACCTCACTCACCCCATTCCTAAGAGGTCCATAAAAGGGGCATGCATAAGTGCACCAGCATGCCTACTGTCCCTGTCCTACTGTCCCCATTTATCAGTACTTACTTCTTTTGTTTATGTTTATACCTATACCTGCTATCTTGCACGAGAAAGAAAGAAAGAAAGAAAGAAAGAAAGAAAGAAAGAAAGAAAGAAAGAAAGAAAGTAAGTATGGTTGGCCCCCAGCCTGCTGTTTTTCCAAAAGGTTGTGACCAGGGGACCGCAAATGGAGATGGAGCCAATCAAAAGGCTGATTTGATTGTGTTGTTACTACCATGGGTTTTTTTAAGCCAAGGAAGGTATCTGCAAGCCCGACCTTCAGTGTTCTGACAGGTAAAAAAAGGTAAAGGAATCCCGGTGGATTTTACTCTTTCTAGTTGTTGCCAATTTTATGGGACGATGCTCATCTCTGTTTCAAGGCCATTGAGCCAGCACTGACTGAAGACATTTCCATGGTCCTGTGGCCAGCATGATGTCATGGATCAGCACAGTGCACAGTGCACAGTGCATCTGGGATAAGCAGGGTGTTGTGACTCCAGCCCCCGAGCCTGGCCCCATGCCTGAAAGTGACTCCGAGAGTGAGGGGGAAGGTCCGGTAAGGCTTATCTCAGGAGCACTGATTCCTTTGGCTCAGCTCCAGGAGCCAGAACCAGACCAGTTGGAGGATGTAATGAGGCTGACATCCCCTGATTCCTTCCTTCCTCAGGCTACGCCTTCAGACCCAGCTGATAATAATACTAATCAAGCCTGGATCGACCCGCGCTTCAGAAGATTAGAGAGGCGGCATCATCAAAAGGAAGGGTGGGGCAGGAGCCCCACCCCACAGGATATATAAGGAGCTTTGGGACTGCTCTCACTCCACGGGAAGCAAAAGTTTAGCTGATCTGTTTCAAAAAGAGCTGAAAGTCTTGCCACGTGAGTCATTTGTTTGAACTTTGGCGGGCAGCTGTGATTTCTCTGCCAGGACTGATAAGAGCCGTGAATCCACTGGCTGAAGGCCAGCTCGTGAGTCTGGAGTGGGGAAGGAGACAGAACACAGGGATTAACACCAGACAAAAGAGTGGAAAGCAATAGCCTAATCAAGGATATACCCACTCAGACAAGCAAACATAGACAACAGCCTAATCAAGGAACAGCCAAGAAGACTCCCATCAATACTGACAGAGCAACTGTATATAAACAGGCAACAAGCCCCACTCCCTTCTAGCATGGATGTTGTTGTCTAGTTTGGTAATGAAATGTCTGCAAGAAAACAACCAAGCTCACGGAGCATTAAGGACCCCGTAAATCCTTCTCCTCTTAAGAAGAAGACCTGATAATCCTTCTCCTCTTAAGAAGAAGACCTGATGTTTATTTTCTTCAAAAAGTCAAACAATCTACCAAACAGAGCGGAATGGCCAGGTCCAGTTTGGTAACAGCGAAAATGCGCAGGAAACTTTCTGATCAAACAACCACGAGCAAGGTCAAGCAAAATTCGCCATGGGGAGCCCATTAAACAGGAATGTTAAATCTGCTGCTTTAATGGCCATCTTCAGTTCTGGCAGCTAGTCTCTTGCAATTTGCTGTCAGTCTCATTAAATGTAAAAGGAGTGAACTCACAAAGACAAGCGTGACCCTCTCTCTCTCTCTCCCCCTCTCTTACACACACACACACACACACACACACACACACACACACACACGATAACCAGACTGGGATGGGCAGTCAGAGCAATTAGCAACTAGCAATTCTTCTGTTGCTTGCAGCCACCTGAGCCCAGCAAATTAAAAACCACTCTGGAGGGATTCTTGCTAAACCGAATGCTGAAAGACTGTCACATTAGAGAAGGACCCCAGGTTGTGGCTAAGGCAGCCTCTGAGTTTCACCACAACTCCGACTTTATGAATGGCTCAGGGCTGACATGGGGCTCCTGCATGAAAGAATTAAAAAAAAAAAAGAATAGCCAGGGGTTGAGTCTGACTTGCATATTATCAAGTCAAAACCGAACTCAAAATCGTAGAAATGGTGGTAGACTTTAGGAGAAACCCTTCCATACTTCCACCTCTTACAATACTAGACAACACAGTATCAACAGTAGAGAACTTCAAATTTCTACGTTCTACCATATCTCAAGATCTAAAATGGACAGCTAACATCAAAAACATTGTTGTGCCTTGTCCACTTTCCCCGCAGCCGGGGCCTTCTTATCTGCTTCCGAACGCTGAGGAATGTCCTAGCATGCCTCCCGGCCCCAGCCCTGGCTCCATGCCCAGGCAAACGGAGCAACTAGACCCCTCCCCCTCCCCCACAGCATGTGAGCCTGAGGAAGGTCAATTACCAACAGCTGCAGACTGGAGTGACCCTCGCTTCAGGAGAATTGATAAGCGGCGTCAACAGAAGGAAGGGAGGGGCAGGCCGGGATAAGTGCTGAGTCATGGAGCCACACCCCATGGCCTATATAAAGGATCTGCTTTCTGGCATTCTCTGAGTCAGGCAAAGTCTACCTTATCTTGCTGAAATCACTTTCTGGTCTCCTGCCTGCCTTGAGAACTTTGCTAGGACTTTGGCAGAGCTGCAGAGGCATGCCTGATTGGGATTTCCCTGACCAGCGGAGGAGTGGGACACAACAAACATCATCAAAAAAGCACAACAAAGAATGTTCTTTCTGCGCCAACTCAGAAAGCTTAAACTGCCCAAGGAGCTGCTGATCCAGTTCTACAGGGGAATTATTGAGTCTGTCATCTGCACCTCTATAACTGTCTGGTTTGGTTCTGCAACCCAACAAGAAAGACACAGACTTCAGAGGATAATTAGAACTGCAGAAAAAACAATTATTACCAACCTGCCTTCCATTGAGGACATGTATACTAGAGAAGTCAAAAAGAGGGCTGTGAAAATATCTACAGACCCCTCACATCCTGGACATAAACTGTGTCAATTCCTACCATCAAAACGACGCTATAGAGCACTGCACACCAGAACAACTAGATACAAGAACAGTTTTTTCCCGAAGGCCATCACTCTGCTAAACAAATAATTCCCTCAACACTGTCAAACTATTTACTAAATCTACACTACTATTAATCTTCTCATCGTTTTCATCACCAATCTCTCTTCACTTATGACTGTATGACTGTAACTTTTTGCTGCTATCATTAAGGGTTAAATTGCAACCTATGACCATCATTTGTGTTGTAAATGTTGTACCTTTGATGAAGGTATTTTTTTTTCTTTTCTTTTGTGTACACTGAGAGCATATGCACCAAAACAAATTCCTTGTGTGTCCAATCACACTTGACCAATACATTCTATTCTATTCTATTCAATAATACGCGCGCGAACAACCGCTTTATTTATTCAAATTTATATACCGCCCTATCTCCCGAAGGACTCAGGGCGGTATATAAATTTGAATAAACCCAATGTAAATCGTTCTAAACTTGACTGTAAACAGTATGATTTCTGTAACAAAGTTGTCAAAGTCTGGAATGCCCTACTATTGATCCGGTTGTCTCAGCTACAAATTTTCACAGTTTCAGTCACAAATTGACTTCCGTGGACCTTACTTCATACTTAAGTGTGTCAGCTTTGGAAGCCATATTAGGCCGGAAGCTTCCGTGCTGCCACTTTCTCATGTGTGGGAAAGTAGGAAGGGGGACTTAGTAGAGGGGTTGTCTTTAGACATAATAGCATTCTTCCTGTCGGTCAAGGTCAGGCCGATCCTGCGTCTGGAGGAGGAGTGGTCGGAGTGATGTCTCGGGATGGGACGGATGGCGATTGGAGCACGTGGTCGACTGCGGAATGAGGGGATGGATTTGGGGTTTTTGATTTACTGAGGGAAAACCTGGACCTCTCAGATTCGGGTTTTCCCAGATGTGCCAGTTTACCTATCCTAGTAAATAGAACTTTGAAAAATGCTTGCTTCAGAATTTTTACTTGAAGTTTGGATTTTTATTCTGGAATGCTGACATTGTGGTCCGTAGAGGGGTCATGCAGAATTACCCTAATGTGCCTAAGCATCCCTCTCATTGTATTTTTTTTTCTTTTATTCTTGTTCTCGTTTTTGTTTGACAAATTCTAATAAATTAATAAATAAAATAAATAAATAAGTTTCTCCTTAATTCCTGGTTGCTTCTCTCCTTGATTAGTTTCCATCCATTGTTCCTTGTCTGGCCTTCTGGTTTGCTTTGGAAAATAGGGTGACCCCCTTCCTCCCTGTGACAGCCCCTCAAATATTAGAAGACTGTTATCACGTCTCCCTTAGTCCTTCTTTTCTTTTCTTTTTTTAATATTCTTTTTTATTATACATCTTCCTTTGTTATACATCGCGTTTCCATGTCTGCAACAACGGTGTACTGTCCGTATCAAATCTCTTTTGAGTACACATAATATTATACACCCTAATGATAGCCATTATTCTCTTAATATATACAATATAACATTCACTTCTGGTCGCTCTATACAATTTAATCTGTTATCAAATGTAATCCAATAATAATATTGCTTATAGTGTTATGCTTATATATATCTATATGTATACATTCACCTCTATTTTATTAATCATCCTTAATTATAAATATATGAACTGCTTCTGTTTTCAAACCATTTATAAAATCGGTTCCATGTTCAATAATATCTGTTTCCTCTTTCTCCTTAATTTTCATTGTTAACCTGTCCATTTCAGCACAGTCTATTTTCTTTATTAAAGGTTTTCTTTAGTAAAGGTTCCCCTTGAATATATGTGCTAGTTGTTCCCAACTCTAAGGGGCGGTGCTCATCTCCGTTTCAAAGCCAAAGAGCCAGCACTGTCCGAAGACGTCTCCATGGTCATGTGGCTGGCATGACTCAATGCCAAAGGGGCATGGAGCGCTGTTCCCACCAAAGGTGGTCGCTATTTTTCTACTTGCATTTTTTACGTGGTTTCGAACTGCTAGGTTGGCAGAAGCTGCGACAAGTATACGGCAGCACTAGGGATTCGAACCACTGAACTGCTGACCTTTCAATCGACAAGCGTCTTAGCCACTGAGCCATCTTATTTTCTTTATTACATTTTCACCTATAGGTATACTTTTGTTTTTAGAATTTTGTTCCTGCATAATTCTCACTGCTGTTATTACATGTAACATCTTAGTCCTTCTTTTTCTATAGACTAGCCATGCCCAGTTCCTGCAACCGTTCTTCGGATGTTTCAGCCTCTGGCTAAAACTGTACAGTTCTTAATTATCCATGCTGCATTCTAAGCTACTGATCCAAAACGCCGAGCTCAAAGAAATATCTATTGAACTACTTCTTGCTAGTTATACGTGCAGCGATAAACAGGGAAAAGCAATCGTTCCCTTCACCTTTGGCCAACCCAGAGTAGTAAAAACATCTGATGCATTTCCCCCACCAATCTGTTCTCGTTCGACTTGAGGGAAGAGAAGTTTATTTTTTAGAAAAAAATGTTCTCTAAAGGGAGGACAATCCTGGTGAAGTTTCTTACGGGATGTGCACTCTGTCCTTTGCTCTTAACTGGTGGTCTTGGTGTTATGACCATCATGGAACCTGCCTATTACAATCGTAAGTCGTAACAGACGTAAAATGGGTCGGTTATGTAGCTGATACAATGTTAGAAGGTTCATTGCATGGTCCTTAAATGTAAGCATGAACACTGCAGTCAGTAAGGAAATGCGGTGGTCGTAAGTGCAAACCCATTGTTTGTTTGTTTTGCCAAAAACTGGAAATAAATGCTGGTTTTCAGCAACGCCTTCATAAAATGGAGTCAGGGAACTGCATGGCTCTGTAACCGACTGTAAATGCCACTGTTTTGTTGAACATCCAAAATGTGGTCACATGATTGCTCTGTGTGTGTGTCTTTGTGTGTGTGTGAGAGAGAGAGAGAGGGAGGGAGAGAAAGATGAGAGATGGGAGGTGAGAGATAAGAGAGAGAGAGAGAGACGGGGGAGAGAGATGAAAGAGAGAGAGAGGAGAGATGAAAGAGAGAGATGGGGGAGAGAGATGAGAGAGAGATGTGGGAGAGAAATGAGAAAGCGAGATGAGAGAGAGATGAGAGATGAGAGAGATGGGGAGAGAAGATGAGAGAGAGATGAGAGAGAGAGAGACAGAGAGAGAGAGAGATGAGAGAGAGAAAGATGAGAGATGAGAGAGAGATGAGAGAGAGAGAGAGAGACAGAGAGACAGAGAGAGACCCTCAGAACTTTGGATCTGGGTAATAATTCCCCTTCTTCAGGTAGGTCATAATTTCAAATGGCCACTAAGCAACCAGTCATAAGTCGAGGACTACCTGTATTTAGTGACATACAGAATGTATATAAAGTTTGTATTTCACTAAGAAAACATGAATACAAGCAGCATCTGTTGTAGAAGTTCATACATTCAAAAACTTGTTAACCCCTTAAAAATAAACCATATACAACTGGTCCTCAACTTACAGCCACAATTGAGCCCAACATTTTGGCTGCTAAGTGAGATATTTGTTAAGTGAATTTTGCTCCATTTTATGACCTTTTTCTTACCACCGCCGTTAAATGAATCATGGCAATTGATAAGTTAGTAACCCATTTATTAAGTGAATCTGATTTCCCCGTTGATTTTGCTTCTCAGACGGTCACAAAATGTGATCACATGACCCTACAAAAGGGTTTGATGCAGTGGTGGGATCCTGCTGGTTTAATAACCAGTTTGCTTAGCACGCGCCAGACACACACTGCACGCATATGCGCGCTTTGCAGAACATTGAACTTTCACATTGCTGAGAGCAAGGAAAACAGCTGAGGAGCAGCAATCCACTCTGTCGCCCTGATCAGCTGGGCTTCGGAAGCAGAAATATAGGTAAGTATAACGCAGGGGCGGGCGGGTGGGCCCACTTCAAAGAAAGAGAGAACCGGTTCACTTATGGCTGAAAGTCTGAGCAAACAGTACAGCTGAACTGGTCTGAACCGGTAGAATCCCACCACTAGTTTGGTGTAAGATGAATCACCTCAAAAAACTTATAAGTAATTGTTGAGAATCAATACTGAGAGGAAAGAATCAAGTTACGGGAGACAGGGGACTTTGTCAAATATATCTTTTGAGTCCGGTTAAACCAGTGGTTCTCAGCCTTTATAGTGCTGCGACCTCTTTAATACAATTCCCCACGATGTGGTGACCCCAACCGCAGAAGGGGAAAAAAAGCGGCAAATTGTTTTTTTGAATTTATCGCGCCTGAAGCCATATTGGCTAGCGATCTGAACTGCTTGCAATTGCCTTGAGGACGGAGGCATTAAAGTGGAGACTCCTCCCCTATTAAGTTTATCGCGCCTGAAGCCAGATTAGGCTAGCGATTGGGAGTGATTGCAGCTGGCTTGAGAGGGAGACATCAGAGCAAAGATTTCTCTCTTTTTTAATTCATCGCGCCTGAAGCTGAATTTGGCTAGCGATTTGAAGAGCCTGCAGCTGGCTTGTGAAGTCAACCATTGAAGCGCGATTCTTTGACTCGCAAGTATACTTCCCATATTTCCAATGGTCTTAGGCGACCCCTGGCAAATCGTCATTCGACCCCCAACGGGGTCGCGACCCAGAGGTTGAGAACCGCTGAGTTAAACCCTTGTTGACTAAACCTGTAACTGAGTTCCATTCAGACCATCGAAGTTGACATTCACTTTTTCTGTTCCTTATCGGTATAAAAATTTTATTAATGTGCTGTCTTATTAAAACTGTAGGTAGCTCTCAACTTAGAACCATTTCTTTAGTGGACATTCCAAGTTAAAAGGGCACTAAAAAAAATGAGACTTATTGAGATGACCCAGAGTTGGGCACAGAAGCAACATAGTCGGAACGAAGGCACAGCTCCACTTTGTTGCTCCAACTTTCCCCAAAAAGTCCCACTGTTTACTGCAAGTCCAGCAGCAAAGCTCTAAACACGCACTTCCAATAGTTCCTGGCTGCCATTAATCTGGAGGAGCAGCACAGTTCTGAGAGTGGCCACCATCCAGGGAATTTGGTTCCAGGGAGTCCTCGTCACAGGAAGAGTTCATCGGGACTGCAGTACAACCCGAAGCACAACTGTGTTGTTGCAAATGCGCACAATAGCCAGTGTTCTGTCTCCGTTCCCACTCTGGAGTAACGAGCTGGCCTACAGCCAGTGGATTCACGGCTCCTATCAGTCCTGGCCGAGAAAACGCAGCTGCCTGCCAAAAAGTTTAAACAGATTAAGACTTCAGCTCATTTCGAAATGATTCAGCTAATTTGCTTCCCGTGGAACTGAGAGCAGACCCAAAGCTCCTTATATATCCTGAGCCCCACCCTTCCCTTTGATGATGCAGCCTCTCTAATCTTCTGAAGCGTGGGTCGATCCAGGCTTGATTAGTATTATTATCAGCTGCGTCTGAAGGCGTAGCCTGAGGAAGGGAGGAATCAGGGGATGTCGGCCTCATTACATCCTCCGACTGACCTGGTTCTGGCTCCTGGAGCCGGACCAAAGAAATCAGTGCTTCTGAGGTAAGCCTTACTGGCCCTTCCCCCTCACTCTCACTTTCGGGTATGGGGCCAGGTTCGGGGGCTGGAGCTACAACAGCCAGGTCAGGCAAGCAAAACGAGCAAGTCAAGGCACAGCCATGTATCAGGATGTTGGTAACAGCACGTGAGACTGGAAAAAGGCAACGCTTATTCCTGACAAGTGCCCCTCCCAATGGCGTCTCTTTAAATCTCATTCCCCAGTTGAGCCTTGTGAAGAGGGGCAGGGCCCCCCTTCCGAGTTACCAGGTCGCCCTGCGCCAATCCTGTCTTTTCTCTGTGCTTGAGGGCAGTGGGGAAATCCAATTTTTTTTCACTACTGGTTCTGTGGGCATGGCTTGGTGGGCATGGTGTGGCTTGGTGGGCATGGCAGGCAAAGGATATTGCAAAATCTCCATTCCCTCTCCGCTCCAGGGGAAAGATACTACAAAATCCCCATTCCCACCCCACTCCAGGGGAAGGATACTGTAAAATCTCCATTCCAACCCCACTCGAGGGCAAGGATACTTCAAAATCCCCATTCTTCCCCACTCCTGAGGGAAGGATATTGCAAAATCTCGATTCCCACCACATTCCAGGGGAAGGATATTGCAAAATCTCCATTCCCACCCCACTCCAAGAGAAGGATATTGCAAAATCCCCATTCCCTCCCCACTCCTGGGGGAAGGATACTGCAAAATCCCCATTCCCAGCCCACTCCAGGGGAAGGATACTACAAAATCTCCATTCCCAGCCCACTCCACGGGAAGGATACTACAAAATCCTCATTCCCACCCCACTCCAGAGGAAGGATACTGCAAAATCCCCCTTCTCACCCCACT
Source organism: Ahaetulla prasina (assembly GCF_028640845.1). Taxonomy (NCBI): domain Eukaryota; kingdom Metazoa; phylum Chordata; class Lepidosauria; order Squamata; family Colubridae; genus Ahaetulla; species Ahaetulla prasina. Next base: position 7,985,411 of record NC_080546.1, on the reverse strand, counting down.
CCTGGGGGAAGGATATTGCAAAATCTCCATTCCCACCCCATTCCAGGGGAAGGATACTACAAAATCTCCATTCCCACCCCACTCTAGGAGAAGGAATTTCCGCTACCAGAACCTGCTAGATTTCACCCTTGACTGGGGGTAATTGCTCGTTGCGAGAGCTGCTCTGCTCCAATGCCTGCCCTCTCCTCCCTGCTCGCTTGTTCATCCTGCACCCTCTCTCCTTCACTGGCAAGCCTTCCCAGGCTCAACGGACCTGTTCTGTCCCCCCTCGCCTCCGTCCGAGCGATGGCTTAATTAGTCGGCACTATCAGCTCCGGCAGCAGAATAGCCAGCGTCTGTCAAGTGTCTCTGTTATCTCCCTCAACGCCAATGAGTCACCCAGGAACAAACTTCAGCTCTTAGTTACTCAGTTGATTTGCCTGCTACGAAGAGGCACAGCAGTTCTTGCTGCCTTTATATCCTGTGGGGTGTGGCTTCATGACTCAGCACTTCCTAGGCCTGCCCCACCCCTGCTTCTGTTGTTCCCGCCTCTCCTGCCTACAAAACCTAGGGTCCAACCAAGCCTGATTGCCATCAGCTGGGTCTGAAGGCGTGGCCTAGGGAGGGAAAGAGTCAGGGGATGGAGGCCTCGTTATCTCTTCCACCTGGCCTGCCTCTGGCTCCTGGAGCTGAGCCAGGGAAGCCGGTGCTCCTGAGGTAAGTCCTGACAGCCCTTCCCCCTCACTTTCCAAGTCATTTTCTGGCAGGAGGCCCGGCTCTAAGTCACTTTCTGGCAGGAGGCCCGGCTCAGGGGGCGCAGACACAACAGGACCTGGGACTGCATGCCTTGGTCCTTTGGTCATTTCTCCATCGGCCCTAGCTCCATCTTAACCTCCTCCTTGGACCCAGACATACTTCCTACTAGTTCTTGCCTGTACAATCATTACACCATCTCCATGGTCATACGATCAAAATTTAGGCATTTGTCAACTGGCATATATTTACAGAGGTGGCAGTGTCCTATGATCATGGAATTGCCCTCACAACATTTCCAATTGGCTTCTGACAATAGCAATAGCACTTAGATTTGTATTGTTCGACTCAGAGTGCTTTTACAGCCCTCTCTAAGCAGTTTTCAGAGTCAGCCTATTGCCCCCAACACAATCCGGGTCCTCATTTTACCAACCTCGGAAGGATGGAAGGCTGAGTCAACCTTGAGTCGTTCAGGATCGAACTTCTGGCAGTCGGCAGAGTTAGCCTGCAATACTGCATTCTCACCACTGCGCCACCATGGATTCGCTAGATTTGCTTAACCACTGCAATGATTTGCTTAATAACCATGGCAATAAAGGTGCAATTCATTTAACATGCTTACTTAGCAATGGAAATTCTTGTCCTGAATTCTGGTCATATGTAAGCAGCTGTGAGTTTCACATTATGTTACTACTGGTTCACCGTTCTCATGCATGCTTGCTTCATATCACACGCACACCTGCCTTCCATGCATGCGCCCAGCCTTAAAAACTTGCCTAAATAGAATGGCATAGAGCTGGGTGACCCGCTATCAGTTCAGGCAAACAGGTCTGAACGGGCTAAATAGCACTTCTGTACATGAGGACTTCCTATAGTAACTGTTGTGCCTCGTCCTCCTCAGCCGGCCCCCTCCTGTCTCCTACCGGGCCTGTTATCAGACTCCGAATCTGATAATGAAGATGAACGGCCTGTCATGCCTCCAGCCCCCAGCCCTGGCCCCATGCCCGGAGACGATTCCAGGAGTGAAAGGAGTAGCCCAATAAATCTCACTCTACAACGTGCGTTCCTTCGACGCAGCCGTCAGTGCAGGAAATCAGCCAAGTGGTGCAATTACCCGGACCTGCTCCCTCTGACCTCTCCCTTTCCCAGATGCCGACAGTAGAGACAGCTGAAGACAATTCAGAGTAGGAGGATCCTCGCTTCCGGAGACCTGAGAGGCGACGCCAGCAGAAGGAAGGGTGGGGCAGGCCTAGATAAATGCTGAGTCATGGAGCCACACCCCACAGCCTATATAAAGGATCTGCTTTTGGCATTCCAACCTTGAGTCAAGCAAAGTCTCATCTAGTTCGCTGAAGTCACAACTTGGACTCCTGCCTGCCCTGAGAAACCTCGAAGGAATTTGGCAAAGCTGCAGAGGCTTCATTGCCACGCTTAATACGGACTTCCTAGACCCGGTCGTCAGAGGGGGAGCGGGACACAACACTAACTTAATTTCAGGGATAGCTGACTATTCAGTCTGCAAAATCTCCACTGTCCTATTACATCTGGACGAACTGCCTGCATTTTCAGATATAGCAGGGCAGTTAACTCCTGGTGCAAAAATAACTATATATCAAAACTGCCATCAAGAGGCAGAAAATGTGCCTTCTGACAGGTCTGAATGTCAAGGCTGTTGTTTTTTTTTTGTCTTTGCTTCCAAGTGTAAACAAGTCTGATCTTCTTCCTCTAAAATGGGAGTCGGTGACTAATAAGGCAGAATTGAAATGTCAGAGTAAACATTTCCAAAGCTCTAAAAATACATCTGTTGAGCCAGTATCTCTGCTTCTTAAGGGGAAAAAAAAAGAGGACTATCCTGCTGCTTGATATTATGGGTAGGAAGTTAGACACCCACCACTCTCCTAGGAAAATGAGATATTTTAGGAAATATTAAAAGGGCAGAGTATTTCCCCTAAAAGGGAGGCAGAAATTCAGCTCAACCCCCCACCTTTCTCAATGGGCCATTAAGGCCTGGGCCAGTCTATTCTACATAACAAAGATCTACCTCCCGCAGGCAGAGCCATAGCAGGAGTTGCCCAAAGCCCTTTCATTTCTTTCTTTCTTTTTTTATTGAAAAAGTTTTATAAAAACAAATAAATTTTTTCCCCCTCCCCCCTTCCTCCCCCTCCCTCCAAAACCCCCCTCCCCCCCACCTGACTTCCCGGAGCAAACACAAGGCATTGTAGGAAGCTAGCACTCACCCCTCTCCTAGAAGCATGAAATATTTTGGAGGATATTGAATAGATGAGAAATGGAGAAACCTGTTTTAAAGACAAAGCAGCTTCCTGCCTCCTCAAACCTTTGTCAATGGGCAATTAAGGCTTCAGCCAAGCTCACTCAATCCCCCCACCTTTGTCAATGGACCATCATTTGCAACACAATAGGACTCATCTAGCAACAGAAACTCACCACATGGCAAGGCTCAGGCAAGCTTGAGAGACAACCTACAACATTAGCTAAGACCCCTAAACCACCTGGGAGTTTGACAACCAATCAGGGGACATTTCTTATACAGGAACAGGAAGCACCAAGGTGGGGCGCCACAGAGAGTATAAACTCATGCACTCGGCATCCCTTCTACCCTTCTACCCTCTTCTTCTCTTCTTCTCCTTTCCTCTCTGGTTCTTCACCCAACGCCTTGAACATGTGACCACCATTAAACCATCTTTCCAAGCAGTCTCCATGTTTCCAGTGTCTTTTTCCCCACTTGGAACTGAACCCAGATGGACATTTCTTCCAACAGTATAGTTCAATAAACAAACATTCATACATTAAATTTTTGGAATCTAACACAATTATAATCCTTCTCTTTCACTGAACCTGACTTCTTCCATTAAAATCAAAAACGAGATCCTTCATTCAAAGGCAATCTGATATCTCTTAATCTGATATCTATTTTGAATATAATCAATCCAATTCTTCCATTCGTTTAGATATTTTTCTTGAGTACTGTTTTTCCAGAAGGCTGAGATTTTAGCCATCTCAGCCAAATTGGAAACTTTCAATATCCATTCTTCTATTGTAAGTAATTCTTTTTTCTTCCAATATTGTCCAATCAACAGTCTTGCTGCTGTTATTAAGTTCAAAATCAATTTAGTCTCAATCACTGTACAGCAAAGCCCTTTCATTTCATCATCACCCAGCGAGAGTCAACCAAGCCTGGGACTCAAAAGACAACCTACTAAAGTTGCCCCTGCATGGCCCAGTGGGAGTCGGACAACCAATCAGAACACAACAGTAGTGGGATTCAAAAATTTTTTACTACCGGTTCTGTGGGTGTGGTGTGCCTTGGTGGGCGTTGGCTTGGTGGACGAGGCAGGGGAAGGATACTGCAAAATCTCCCTTCCCACCCCACTTCAGGGGAAGGATACTGCAAAATCTCCCTTCCCACCCCACTCCAGGGGAAGGATACTGCAAAATCTCCCTTTCCACCCCACTCCAGGGGAAGGATACTGCAAAATCTCCATTCCCACCCCACTCCAGGGGAAGGATACTGCAAAATCTCCCTTTCCACCCCACTCCAGGAGAAGAATACTGCAAAATGTCCCTTCCCATCCCATCCCAGGATAAGGATACTGCAAAATCTCAATTTGCACCCCACTCCAGGCGAAGGATACTGCAAAATCCCCATTTCCTCCCAATCAGCTGGGACTCAGGAGGCAGAGAATAGATGGGAGCAGGGCCAGTCAGAGGCGGTATTTACCGGTTCTCTGAACTACTCTGAATTTCTGTTACCAGTTCTCCAGAACTGGTCAGAACCTGCTGAAACCCACCTGTGGAATGCAAGCTCAAATTCAAAGCCCAACAGAAGGCATAAAACCCAGGCACTCTCAGCATCTCTACCCCTTTTCTTGCCCAGAATCTCAAGCCATGTCATCCTCTTCATCAATAAACCTTCTTTCCAAACAACTTCCATGAATCCAGTGTCTTTTTCCCAACTTGGAACTGAACCCAGATGGACATTTCTTCCAACAGAGGCACGATACTGCAAGGATCTCTACTTGGAGTTTACTACTTGAAATGTAGTGTGCATCAGAGAGGGGATTAACTTACCTTCCCTACCGGTTCACAAATGTGAGTACGCATTCTTTGCATGGTCAGCTGTGTCTCCAGGGCGCAGCCCGCGACTTGCATATCTTTGTTGATGGTGTCTTGCCATCTCTGTTTTGGGCACCCGCAAGATCGCCGGCCATTGTCTTCAACTTGGTAGGCAGTCTTGGCCACAGTGGAAGGTGCCGCACTCTGGATATGTCCATGCTAATGGAGTTGGCCTTCTCTCTTCTGCTCTATAATTGGTGTCACACACCAAACTGTTGTGGAATGGTGTCATTTGTGATGCGGTCGAGAAGGGAGATACCCAATATCCAACGGAGAATTCACATCTCCATGGCATAGAGATAGCTTCTGGTCCCTGTTGTTCCCACCCAGCTTTTAAGAAGAGATTGGACATCCCGCTGTTTGAAACAATATTGTTGTGCCTTGCCCGCCCTCCTCTCCTCAGCCTCCCATCTCCTGTTGTGCCCCTCCCATCTCCTGTTATCTGAGCCAAAGGCTGATAGTGTAGAAGAATGGCCTGGCATGCCTCCAGCCCCCAGCCCTGGCACCATGCCCGGAAAGACTGAGCAAACAAACCTCCCTCCTACAGCGTGTGAGCACGAAGCCAGCCGCAAGCTAAAATTGCCGGCAGCTGAGCAGGAGGACGAAAGGTGGGCAGATCCCCGCTTCCGGAGAATGGAGAGGCGACGTCAGCAAAAGGAAGGGAGGGGCAGGCCTGGATAAGTGCTGAGTCATGGAGCCACACCCCATGGCCTATATAAAGGATCTGCTTTTTGGGCATTCCTTGAGTCAGGCAAAGTCTCATCTGGTTGCTGAAGTCACACCTTGGATTCCTGCCTGCCCTGAGAACTCTGACAGGAATTTGGCAAAGCTGCAGAGGCTCCGCGGCCACGCTTGATACAGACTTCTCAGATCCGGCCGTCAGAGGAGGAGTGGGACACGACATCTTATAGGCCTTCTTGCTTGAGCAGGCATTTGGACTAGAAGACCTCCAAGGTCCCTTCCAACTCTTATTATTCTGTATTTTATATTCTGGAATATGATCTTTGAGAGTCTGGATTAGATGGAAGTTAAATACATGAATGAGTGAACGAAAGAATGAACAAATGAATGAATGAAAAAACTGAACAAAATAGCTTGTTCAGAAGCTTCAATTGGAACATGTCTTAATTTAAAAAAAAAGAAAAGAAAAGAAACATTGCTTGTCTCCAAGTCAGAACTCTTTCCTTTTGACCTCAATCTGTATTTATCACTTCATTTTTGGTGGTTGATTTATGCCTTTTGGATTCTGAGAAAGCCAGAAAAGGCTGCCAGATAATTCAACCCGGATCAGATTTTAAATTTCTCGTGCAGTTTTCCAAATCTAAGAAATTTAAATGACGGAATTCAGGAGACACGGTGGCAATTCAATTAGGGGTTAAAGTCAGCCATGTATTTTGGGTTGGGGTTGCAGAGTAGGAAAATAATTAAACAGGCAAGCAAATAAATAAAATTAAAAAGAAGTGATCCATGCTTTATTGGTGGTATCTGTAGAAAACTTGACGCTCCCAGCAGCTGCCCGATTTAAGAGTTTCAAGGACTAACTTTGGCAGAAATTTTCTTGCAACCCTTCTGTTTGGTTTTTTTAATTTTTGGTTTCGTACCTATAAAATGAATTTCAGCCAAAATGCAGCTTTGAAAAATTGATTTCCCCCAATCTGATGTTTTGAACCTTTCCTCAAAAGGCACACACACACACACACACACACCCAAACACACAAAACCAATTAAACCTCCTACAGAGATGACTTGGTCCATCTCCAATCTCCAAGGAAGACTTGGGAGGTTGGTCCAGCGTTGCGTCAACCCGGGCAGCCAAAAATCACGCCCTGCGATTTTCTGCCTGAAAAGGTGGCTGTTTTATTGTGCGGCGGGCGGGGAACGGGATTGTGAGACCGTAATGAGTTGGAAAATAATGGCAGCCCGTAATTGATGCAAAATTGATCTATTAAAATGATGGATGCTCATTTGGACCAGCTCAAATTGTTTTTAAATGAGACGATGTGTGTGTGTGTGTGTGTGGGGAGTTTATAGCCATTGTCTCCCATCTCGTTTCAAAAGGCATCACAAGATACTTTAAAAGCAGAGATTTAGGCAGGGGCCCAAAATGGCAAGAGATTTCTAGCAAGCCACACGACGAGGCTAATCCAAGTTCACCAGGATAATTCCATCACAATATGGAGCATTATTCTGCGACAAGTGATCACAACGTGCTCCCTCCCTCACTTTTTTTTTAAATTCACGGCCAAAAAAAACCCCATAAATATGAGCTTTGACTCTGATTCATCAAAAGAAGTTGAGTTTAAGTAAACAGAATCAATAACAGAGTTGGAAGGGACCTTGGAGGTGCTGTAGTCCAGCCCCCTGTTCAAGCAGGAAACCCTATACCATTTCAGACAAAATGGTTGGCCAATCTCTTCTTAAAATCATCCACTGTTGGAGCATTCACAACTTCTGGAGGCAAGTTGTTCCACTGATTAATTGTCCTAACTGTCAGGAAATTTCTCCTTAGTTCTAAGTTGCTTCTCTCCTTGATTAGTTTCCACCCATTGCTTCTTGTCCTGCCCTCAGGTGCTTTGAAGAATAGCTTGACTCCCTCTTCTTTGGGGCAGCCCCTCAAATATTGGAAGACTGCTATCATGTCACCCCTCGTGCAGGGGTTTTAGCTAAATTTTAGCACGGAGTTCTCTACCGGTTGCTGGGTGGGCGTGGCCATGGTGGGCAGTGGTGGGTTTCAAATTTTTTTACTACTGGTTCTGTGGGCGTGGCAGGGGAAGGATACTGTAAAATCTCCATTTCCTCCAGATCAGCTGGGATTTTGGGAGGCAGAGAATAGATGGGGGTGGAGCCAGTCAGAATTTTTACTACCGGATCTCTGAACTACTCAAAATTTCTGCTACCGGTTCTGTGGGAGTGGCTTGGTGGGCGTGGTGTGGATTAGTGGGCATGGCTTGATGGGTGTGGCAGGGGAAGCATACTGCAGAATCCCCATTCCCTCCCTACTCCTGAGGGAAGGATATTGCAAAATCTCCATTCCCACCCCACTCCGGGGCCAGCCAGAGGGGGTATTTGCCGGTTCTCTGAACTACTCAAAATTTCTGCTACCGGTTCTCCAGAACCTGCTGAAACCTACCTCTGTGTGGCCTAGTCGGCCCCCTGTACCATGGAGCATTTTTTTCCCTCCCCGGGCTCTGGAGGGTTTCTGTCGTGTCCCACTCCTCCTCTGACGGCCGGGTCTGGGAAGTCTGTATCAAGCGTGGCCACAAAGCCTCTGCAGCTTTGCCAAATTCCTGTCAGAGTTCTCAGGGCAGGCAGGAATCCAAGGTGTGACTTCAGCAACCAGATTAGACTTTGCCTGAAAGCAGATCCTTTATGTAGGCCATGGGGTGTGGCTCCATGACTCAGCACTTATCCAGGCCTGCCCCTCCCTTCCTTTTACTGACGTCGCCTCTCCATTCTCCGGAAGCGGGTATCTGTCCACTGTGTCTTATCGTCCTCAGCTGCCGGCAATTCTAGCTCGTGGCTGGCTTCGTGCTCACACGCTGTAGGGAGGTTTGTTTGCTCAGTCTTTCCGGGCATGGTGCCAGGGCTGGGGGCTGGAGGCTGGAGGCATGCCAGGCCATTCTTCTTCACTATCAGTCTCTGGCTCAGATAGCAGGAGATGGGAGGGGCCCGGCTGAGGAGAGGAGGGTGGGCGAGGCACAACAGTTTCCTTGATCCTTCGGGAGGGCAAAAACAGCCTCTCCAGGTTCCAGAGGCCCTTTGGAGGCCAGAAACAATTTTTTGCCCTCCCTGAAGCTCTGCACACGCCCTGCAGTTACCTGCATCCAAAATGGGCCACATGGGGACTCCTGGGAGGGACAGGGTGGGGCCAGCCAGGAGTGAGATTTGGGGATTCTCTGAACTGCACAGAGTCTTAGCTAGAGGTTCTCCCGAACCCCTGCGAACCCCCAGCAGCCCACCCCTGCCCTCATCCTTCTTTTCATTAACCTAGACATAACCAAGGATATATATTCTGACCGGGAACAGCTGTTCCAATAGTTACCTCTCTTTTTATTATTTGCTTTCCTTTTTTTACTGATGATTGCTTTATAGCTGTACATTATTATTTAAGGCTCCCGATTCTGTTTTAGCTGTTCACTGGCTTAATTGCTTAGTTTTATTTAAGAGCCATTCACAGGTATCTTAGCATTGCTGATGAGAGGAAACGAGAAGGAACGTTACGGAACAGACCCAGGAACTTCGATTTCTGCAAACCATCAAAAATGGATGAAGTCATTAATCATGAACCTTGATTTAGTTTGCTAAGGGTTTTATATGCTGGCTCATTGCTTTTATTTTTCTTTTTAGATTTTTTATTTATTTATTTATTTACTTACTTACTTACTTACTTACTTACTTACTTACTTACTTATCGTGAAAATATTTACAGACCCCTCGCATCCTGGACATAAACTGTTTCAACCACTACCCTCAAAACGCCGCTATAGAGCACTGCACACCAGAACAACTAGACACAAGAACAGTTTTTTCCCGAAGGCCATCACTCTGCTAAACAAATAATTCCATCAACACTGTCAAACTATTTACTGAATCTGCACTACTATTAATCTTCTCATAGTTCCCATCACCAATCTCTTTCCACTTATGACTGTATGACTGTAACTTTGTTGCTGGCAATCTTTATGATTTATATTGATATATTGACCATCAATTGTGTTGTAAATGTTGTACCTTGATGAACGTATCTTTTCTTTTATGTACACTGAGAGCGTATGCACCAAGACAAATTCCTTGTGTGTCCAATCACACTTGGCCAATAAAAAATTCTATTCTATTCTATTCTATTACTTACTTACTTACTTACTTATACTTTTTAGCTTTGTATGTGGTTTTTTTTTCTGATGAGACCAGTCTATCAGGGCAACCTGGTCTACCCAACTATGGGACGAAGCATACTGCTTCTGCTTTCGCCTTTCAGCCCTAATCCAGGAGCCTTCGCAGGCAGTCGCTTTCGTGACAAACTGTTTTTGTGTTGAATTTATATTTTACCGATAAAGAAATAAAGGGAGACTAGTACAGATCTATTTCAAACTGTTTAGTTCTCGTCAGCTAGCCATACCCTTTCTGGGATTCGAACCTGGGCTTGTTTGCATATTAGGTAGATGTATTAACCTCTAAGCCATGGGCTCTCTTCGCTTTGTCAGCTATACCAACAAAGGATAGTTCTTTAGCTTTGTGTGTACCAGCAGCGTGGTGGCTCTCGAGGCTAAAACGCTGGGCTGACAATTGATAGTCTTGCATTTGAGACCTGTTGCGACTACGGGGTGGGCGAGCTCCTGTTACATGTTCCATCTTCCACCAACCCAGTGGTTCAAAAGCGGGCGACCGCAAGTGGGTAAATAGGTACCACTTCAGTGGGCAACTTCACGGGGATATGGAAGGAGACTCCAAATGGGTGTCTCCCAGGCAACAGTGATGTCACCAGCAAATCCTTTCGCCATGGAAACTGTTGTGCCTCGTCCTCCCTCCTCTCCTTAGCCGGGCCCCTCCCATCTACACCCGGGCCTGTTAACAGACTCAGAGTCTGATAATGAAGATGAACGGCCTGTCATGACTCCAGCCACCGGCCCTGGCCCCGTTCCTGGACAGGATGTCAGGAATGAACAAACAAACAGCGTGTGAGCCGGGAGCCAGCCACGTGCTGGAATTACCGACAGCAGATCCAGCTGAAAAGAATTCACAGTAGGAGGATCCTTGCTTCAGGAGATCTGAGAGGCGACGCCAGCAGAAGGAAGGGAGGGGCAGGCCTGGATAAATGCTGAGTCATGGAGCCACACTCCACAGCCTATATAAAGGACCTGCTTATGGCATCCCAACCTTGAGTCAAGTAAAGTCTCATCTAGTTTGCTGAAGTCACAACTTGGACTCCTGCCTGCCCTGAGAAACCTGGAAAGAATTTGGCAAAGCTGCAGAGGCTTCGCGGGCACGCTTGATACGGACTTCCTAGACCCGGTCGTCGGAGGGGGAGGGGGACACGACAGAAGCATTTCAGTCAGTGGTGAAATCCTTACTGGTTTGCCACCGATTTGCTACCCGCGCATGTGTGATGTGCGCTACCCGCGCATGTGTGAAGTGCGCTGTGCATGCGCTGCACATGCGCTGCATGCACACTTGCACAGTGTGCACCAAACGCATGCTTCGCATGAAAAAAGGAGGCTTGGGAAGGTAAGTAGAACAGCAAGGGGAGGGGAACAGTTGTACCACATGATTTAGATTTGCTAGAAAGAATATTTGCTAGAAAGCAGAAAATCAAGCCCAATTTTAGTCATAAGACATTCGTTAAGTGAGCTTTGCTCCATTTTAGGACCTTTCTAACCACAGTTGTTAAACAAAACATGGGTAGTTGTTAAGTTAGCAACATGTCTGTTAACTCTCTCTCTCATCTGTCTATCATCTATCTATCTATCTATCTATCTATCTATCTATCTATCTATCTATCTATCTATCTATCTATCTATCTATCCATCCATCCATCTTCTCTTCTCTTCTCTTCTCTTCTCTTCTCTTCTCTTCTCTTCTCTTCTCTTCTCTTCTCTCCTCTCCTCTCCTCTCCTCTCCTCTCCTCTCCTCTCCCCTTCCCTTCCCTTCCGTTCCCTTCCCCTCTCCACCCACGCTACTCTACTCTACTTTACTCTATTCTACATATCAAGCAATACATCAAACAATATCTACCCAAAATGTGTTTTTTGTATAGCACTTGGGGAATTGTGTTTCAATACCTTCTCACTTTCTTTTTCTTTTTTACTATTTTAGAGGTGACCAAAATGGCTAGAATAAAAAGGTGAGCACTTATTTTCCAGCTGTCATAGAACCACTGAATCTAAGATTGGTAGAGGTCCTGTAGATTGCTGAGGGCAACCTCCTGCCTCTGGCTTGTATTAAATGATGGAATGATTGTAGGTAGCTTTTGGTAAGGAAATGAAGGTGGAAAAAAAAATGCTACGCTAAACATTTCTTCTTTGTTTTAACGCCATTCTTATTCAATTGGATGGAAAAATCGGCGACTTCTTTAAAAAATACTTCTTTTGCAGATTTTTTTTGTCCCTAACGAATTTATTTAGTGACTAAAATCATGGGCTCCGGAACATCGTGTTTATTTTTTTAATTAATTCTTTTTATTCAAGGGGGTTTTGCCGTTCCAATCTGGGCAAATGGTTGTCCAATCTCTTCTTAAAAACTTCCAGTGTTGGAGCATTCACAGCTTCTGAAGGCAAGTCGTTCCACTGATGAATTGTTCTCGCTGTCAGGAAATTCCTTCTTAGTTCTAAGTTGCTTCTCTCCTTGATTAGTTTCCGTCCATTGCTATGCTGGATGGAAAATGTTAGATATTGACGACTAAAGTTTTCCCTCTGGTCCGTTATTCAAGCGGGAAAAGAGCTTGGATTTGATTGGCTAGTCCTCCTGACAGCTCCCTATAAAAGTACTGGCTGTCAGAGAGGCTAGCTGCTGAATTGTACATAGTTGCTAATAAAAGAGCTATTGTTGAAGCCTGTCTCCAGTCTCTCTATCCATGTATCTAACATGGTGTCGAGGTGATGGGCCGATGTCTTGGGGCCGTGCGGTCTGGATGGGGAGGAACAGGCTCCAGCTCAACCCCTCCAAGACAGAGTGGCTGTGGGTTCCGGCATCCCGGTACAGTCAGCTTACGCCATCGCTGACTGTTGGGGGAGAAGTATTGACCCCCAGGGGAAGAGTGCACAACTTAGGCGTTCTCCTGGATGATCGGCTGTCCTTAGAAGAACACTTGACGGCCGTCGCCAGGGGAGCATTTTATCAGGTTCGCCTGATCCGCCAGTTGCGCCCCTTCCTTGACCGGGACTCCTTACGCACGGTCACTCATGCCCTCATTACTTCCCGCCTGGACTATTGCAATGTTCTCTACATGGGGCTCCCCTTGAAGAGCACCAGGAGACTCCAGCTAGTCCAGAATGCAGCCACGTGGGTGATAGAGGGAGCACCGCGTTGCTCCTATATAACACCCATCCTGCGCGGTCTACACTGGCTGCCGGTAGCCTTCCGGGTGCAATTCAAGGTGTTGGTTACTGTTCTGTTTCCCTTCCCCCAATACTCCCAGCAAAGAGTCCGTCAGAGGCCTTCCTTTTTTTCCCTTTTATTTACATAGATACATGTCCTGGCCACGTCTACCCACGGGCCTGCCAAGTTTCTGGAGATAACGAGGAAATTATAGATAAGGCCAGAATTACTCACGAATATATTCTTCCCTCCATGAAACAGTTAGCTCGCGCCAAATTCATTGCTTTGTCCAAGACAAAAAACCAGGAAGTCCCGCCTCCTATTTATAGTCTCTGCAGATGTCACTGCATGACAATTATGACTTGGCTTTGTCCCAACTCTTCCGCTGCTGCGCACGTCGATCAAGTCTTCGTAATCTTGCGTCACTCCAAAACTGTTCTTGGGGCGTTGCCAAATCAGAAGAAGGCCCGGGAGAATCAGGCCGTGCCGGCCCCTCCTCCTCCCTTTGAGTGGGTGCCAGGGAGGGAGAGGGCTCAAGAGAAACAGGGCTTGCCAGGTCTTCTCCCTCATTTTCTGAATCATCCGAGTCCAGGAGTCTGGGTCCAGGAACCTGGGTCACAACACTATCCCTCACCGCAGGGCCCTTCCCCCGGGGCTGACGATCGGGATGCGGTCGGGCTGGGTTCTGCTCATGGAAGGCCTGCACCAGGTCAGGGGCATGAACGTCGGAGGCATCTACCCAGGAGAAATCAGTCCCGTATCCCTTCCACGCGATCAAATATTGGAAACGACCCTTTAGCCAGCGAGAGTCTCGTACGCTGTGGACTTCGTATTCCTCCGATCCGTCCTCAGCGACAGTGACGGGTGCTGTTGGGCACCGAAGGGGACTCGGTGTGGCCTCAGGAACCAGAAGGGACCGGTGAAAAACGGGGTGGATCCGCATGGATCGTGGCAGGGTCAGTCGGTAGGCTACCGGGTTGATGACTGCCTCGACAGGGAACGGGCCGATGAATCGGTGGTCCAACTTCTTTACCGGGCGGTCGGACGGGAGGTGTTTGGTGGAGAGCCACACCCGGTCTCCAACTGCCAGCGGGGGCGTTGCCCGTCGGGAGCGGTCGGCGGACCGTTTGTAGTCCTCCTTTGCCCGATTCAGCTGCTGGCGTACCAACTGTTGGACCGCATGCAATTCCGTCAGGAAGGGCTGCGTTCGGGAACAGGAGAGTCCGGTGGTGCCAGAGGAAGAGCGCGGATGGTACCCACATTGGCAAAGAACGGGGTCATCTGAGTAGAGGTGTGCTGAGAGTTGTTAAAAGCAAACTCCGCCAGGGACAGGTAGTCGGCCCAGTTGTCCTGTTGCTGGTTGATGAAGCAACGGAGATACTGTTCCAGTATACCGATGACCTTCTCTGTACCCCCGTCGGTCTCCGGATGGTGCGATGATGACAGACATACCTGCACCTCCAACGCGGCCATCAGGCTCTTCCAGAAGCGGGCTGTGAACTGAACTCCAGCGGTCCGAAACCACCCTGTCCGGTAGACCATGGAGGCGGAAGATGTGCTGCAGAAAGAGACGGGCGTTTTGCGGCTGTGGGCAGTCCAGCGGCATGGGATGAAGTGTGCCATCTTGGTGAGCATGTCCACCACCACCAGCACCGTGGTGAACCCAGAGGACGGCGGCAGGTCTGTCAGGAAATCCATAGAGATCGCCCCAGGGTCTGTCGGGTGTCGGCAAGGGCTGGAGGAGCCGGGAGGGGCCCCGTGGCGGTCTTGGCTTGCCGGCACGGTACGCAGGATGTCACGTAGGCATGTATATCATGCCGCACTGGGCCACCAAAGGTCCGTGTCACCAGGTGGAGGGTCTTGAAGAACCCAAAATGTCCTGCTGCAGGGTTGTCGTGGCACTGGGTCATGACAAGGGCTTGGAGTGGTCCTGTGGGCACATATAATCGCCCCCGAAACTTGAGTAAGTCCTCCTCCAAGGTCCAAGGAGGCGCGGGGCCCACCTCCGCTCTCCTTTGCTGCGACCAGGCGTCCTGGCGCTGCGCCTCGCACCTGGGCCCGCAAGTCCACTGGCTCCGTGCTGCGGCCAAGGCTTCTTCCGGCAGCACTGTCCGTGGAGGAAGGGGGTCCTTGGCGCAGAGGTACTCTGGCTTGCGGGACAGGGCATCCGCCCTCCGGTTGTGACCGCTGGGAATGTAGGTCACGCGGAAGTTGAACCGGGCAAAAAACGACCACCGGATCTGCCGCTGGTTCAACTTCCGAGCTGTGGTGAGGTGCTCGAGATTCCGATGGTCCGTTCGGACCTCCACCTGATGTCAGCCCCCCTCCAGATGGTGTCGCCAAGCCTCGAATGCAGCCTTGATACCCAGCAACCCTTTTTCCCAGATAGTGTAGTTGCGCTCGGAAGGTTGAGTTTCCGGGAGTAGTAAGCGCGGGAAAAGTGTGCCACCATTCGTCGGAGCCTGTAGCAGCACCGCTCCCAGAGCCACATTGACGCGTCCGTTTCCACCACAAAAGGCCGGAGCGGGTCGGGATGCCTCAGGACGGGTTCCGTGACGAAGGCTTTCTTGAGGGCTGTGAATGCTTCTTGCTGCGGGGACCCCACCGAATGCAACCTTCTTCCTGAGGAGCTGGGTAAGTGGAGCTGTCAGTGTGGCGAAGCCGGGATGAAGGTCCGGTAGTAGTTGGCGGCCCAGTAGGCGCTGAACATCCTTCACCCGACGAGGGCTTCCCAGCTACACAAAGCTTCTACTTTACATGGGTCCATGGCTATGCCCTCGGGCGAGATGATATGCCGAGGAATTCTATGGAAGTCCGGAAGAAGACGATTTCTCCAGCTTCGCATTGAGTTGTTGCTCCATAGCGTTGCAGAACCAGACTGACGTGTCGAAGGTGGCTTTCCTGGACCGGGAGTAAATCAGGATGTCGTCAGGTAGATAACCACGAACCGATCCAACATGTCTCGGAACACGTCGTTCATGAAGTGCTGAAAACGGCGGAGCATTGGTCAACCCAAATGGCATGACAGTGTATTCGTAGTGTCCGTATCGGTGCGAATGCCGTCTTCCATTCGTCTCCTTCTCGCATCCGCACCAGGTTGTAGGCCCCGGAGATCGAGCTTGGTGAAGATCGTGGCCTCCGCAACCTTTCCAGTAGCTCCGGGATGGCGGCGGGGGTAGCGATTCCGCACCGTAATGGCGTTTAGCCGGCGGTAATCACAGCATAGGCGCAAGTCCCTGTCTTCTTCTTCACAAAGAGGACCGGGGCCGAGAGGGACTTTGAAGGCGGATGAACCCTCGGGCCAGGTTTTTGTCCAGGAAGTCCCTGAGGCGGCCAACTCGGGCTCCGACATGGAATACAGGCGTCCCACAGGCAGTGGTGCGTTGGGCAGAAGGTCCACGGGCAATCGTGGGGCCGATGCGGGGTAGTCGGTCCGCCTCCTTCTCGCTGAACACGTCGGCGAAGTCCGTCAGCTCAGGAGGCAAGGTGATGGCAGCGGTGGGGCGTTCTGGCGGCACAGGTGTGGCGGATGTGATCGGCACTGCAGACTCGGGAAAGAGATGGCGTTCGCGACCAGGCCACCTGAGGATCGTGGGTCCGAAGCCAGGCCAACCAAGGACCAAGGGAAAATGAAGGTCCGCCGTGACATAAAACTGGATCGCCTCCTCATGGTCCCCAATAGCCAGGCGCAAAGGCTGGGTGGCGAATTTAATGGGGCGGACACCAGTTCTCGCCCATCAATTGTCTCTACCGCATCGGAGGGTCCACGGAACCACGGGACCGCAAACTGGGTCACAAAGGCCTGGTCCATAAAGTTTGTTGTGGCCCTGAGTCCACCAGCGCATGCGCCTGGAGCCCGTCCGACTGGTTCCCCAACCATATCCGTGTGTCCAGAATCAGATGCCGAGGGGCCCAGAGTCTACTTCCATAGCGTCCAGTGGGGGCTTAGTACGTGCCCGACCTAGGGTTTCCCCGAGGTCGGGCCTGCTCCGTTTCCCGATGGGTCACGCTGTGATTCGGGGACCGGCGTGCGTGCCCCACTTCGCTTTCTGGGGCAAGAAGTGGCCGGGCTCCCCACAGTACAGGCACAATCCCCCTTGGCGCCTCCGGTTCCGCTCCTGGGCTGTTAGGCGAGGTCTGGCCGCTCCCAACTCCATGGGCTCTTCCGCAGCGGTTACAAAACGTGGGGCGACCCTGGGTGCTGGTGGTGCAGGAAGTGGGGGTGCAGATGTCGACGGAGGGTCCCGGGGGGTGCGACGGGACGGTCGCCGTTGCAGACGGGCATCGAGGCGGAGACAAAGGGGCACCAAGTTGTCGAGGGTCCGTGGCGCCTCCACGCGGGCCAGCTCGTCTTGCAATTCCTCTGAGAGTCCCTCCTGGAACGCGTCCACCAGCGCTGCATCATTCCAGTCAGAGTCCTGGCACAAAAGACGAAATTCGGCGATGTACTCCTGCAGGGGGCGTTTCCCTTGACGGAGTTCCTTAAGGCGCCTGGTTGCCGTCAGCATTCGAACGGGGTCCTCATACATGGTGCGCAGGTGCTGCCAAAAACGCTGTTGGTCCGCCAGCAGGGGGCTGTCCTGGAGCAAGAGGGGCGTGGCCCATCGAGCAGCCGAGCCGGAAAGAAGGTTAATCACGAAGGCCACCTTAGCCCGGTCGTCTGGGAAATCCTCTGGCCTCATAGCCATGTAGAGCTGGCACTGTCCCAAGAAGGTCGGGAACATCTCAGGCTGCCCAGAAAACTTATCCGGCACGGTTATCGGGCACTTGCGACGAGGAGGAGGAGTGGGAGGATGGGGGGGGGCTGCAGGCACATTCCTGGCAGCAAGTTGGCCTGCCAAGTGAGCCACTTGCTGCTGGAGCTGTTGATTAGCCGCGTGTAGCTGCTCTAACTGCTGCTGTACCTGCTGCTGATCCATCTTTGGTGGAAGATGTTTTAGTCAGGTCTTGGACAAAATGTTCTGTTTCCCTTCCCCCAATACTCCCAACAAAGAGTCCGTCAGAGGCCTTCCTTTTTTCCCCCTTTTATTTACATAGATACATGTCCTGGCCACGTCTACCCACGGGCCTGCCAAGTTTCTGGAGATAACGAGGAAATTATAGATAAGGCCAGAATTACTCACAAATATATTCTTCCCTCCATGAAACAGTTAGCTCGCGCCAAATTCATTGCTTTGTCCAAGACAAAAAACCAGGAAGTCCCGCCTCCTATTTATAGTCTCTGCAGATGTCACTGCATGACAATTATGACTTGGCTTTGTCACAACTCTTCCGCTGCTGCGCACGTCGATCAAGTCTTCGTAATCTTGCGTCACTCCAAAACTGTTCTTGGGGCGTTGCCAAATCAGAAGAAGGCCCGGGAGAATCAGGCCGTGCCGGCCCCTCCTCCTCCCTTTGAGTGGGTGCCAGGGAGGGAGAGGGCTCAAGAGAAACAGGGCTTGCCAGGTCTTCTCCCTCATTTTCTGAATCATCCGAGTCCAGGAGTCTGGGTCCAGGAACCTGGGTCACAACAGTTACCACCTTTAAAGCGCTTCATGGCTTAGGACCGGGTTATCTACGAGACCGCCTTCTGCCACCGATAGCCTCCCAACGACCTGTGGGCCTCCTCAGGGTGCCGTCGACCAAACAATGTCGGTTGGTGGCCCCCAGGGGGGAGGGCCTTCTCTGTGGCAGCACTGGCCCTATGGAACGAGCTGCCTCCGGAGTTACGACAACTCCCCGACCTCTGGGCCTTTAAACGTGAACTGAAGACTCTACTATTTCATCGTGCGGGACTAGCCTAAGAAATATTTTATTGTAATTTTAAACGGGTTTTAAATCGGTTTTAGACTGTTTTAATTGATCAGGCCATTAATATATTTGGTTTTAATTGGTTTTTAAATATTGTTATTTATATTTGTATTTTAATATGGCTGTGAACCGCTCTGAGTCCTTTGGGAGAAGGGCGGTATAGAAATTAAATTATAAATAAAATAAATAAATAAATAAACAGAAAAAGTATAAAACACTTATAAATTACACACACACACACACATACATTCCCACACAGACACATTTCCACACGACGGTGCGATGTTTTCCTTAAATCAAAACATATTTTCTTGACTTCTTGAGCTGAATATTCTGGGCAAATGAAGAGAAGATTAAAAATAGCATTATAATAAGATGGGTTGGAATCTGACATTATAACATGATTGAAGTTTAATTCACTGAAATACCAATCTCAAGGGAATCAATAGGTTTTTAAAAAAAAAAAAAAAAGATTATGCTATCCGGTCAATTAATTTCTGCATTCGTATTATTTTCTGTATCACTTATACAAACGGCTACATAAAAGGAACCCGGAAGAATCCGAATTTCCTGCAGATAAAAGTTGTGCAAAGCAGAAGTGATCGCGGCGGCCGCGGGAGGCTCCGCCCACCCACTCTGACATCATCACGTCCCATTTTTGATGTTCTGCACATGCGCGGAAGACGCTGTGCATGCGCAGAG